>NC_091343.1:24858690-24891190 GCF_038502225.1 Cherax quadricarinatus
TGAAAAATGGGTGAATTATCCTGTGCATAAGTATTGCCCTCTGGTGTTCATTGATCGCTGTAAACAGTGTTCGTCCTGTCTGTAGTGTAGGCGCGCCCTACAATACAGTTAAAAAAACTGCATCATATCTCCACCCCTCCTTCAGAGCGCATGCATACTATTTTCCACCTCCAAGACTCAAGTCCGACTAACGCACGCTTGCTGGAAGTCCAAGCCCCTCGCACACAAAACTTCCTTAACCCCCTCCTTCCAATCTCTCCAAAGCCGACCCCTACCTCGCCTTCCGCTACAAATTTATATGCCCTCCAAGTCATTCTCTCTCTCTTCCTCTCTCTCTCTCTCTCTCTCTCTCTCTCTCTCTCTCTCTCTCTCTCTCTCTCTCTCTCTCTCTCTCTCTCTCTCTCTCTCTCTCTCTCTCTCTCTCTCTCTTTATATATATATATATATATATATATATATATATATATATATATATATATATATATATATATATATATATATATATATATATATATATCGTCATCATTCCACTTCGCACAGTCTTAAAAATTTGTAATTCAGTGATAAATGTCGTCATTTATTTACACATTCCCATCACACAATTCCATTATTTAACATTTTCCCCTCGTCCTTTCCCCTCATTCTTTTATATTTCTCCTCTTTTGCCTCGGCTCATTCTTTTACATTTCCCCTTAACAAAACACCCTCCTTTATTCTCACTGACTTTCACTTCTAATCATTCCCTGAACGCATTCATTCCTCTCCTGTCACTGTTCTCATTATGCATTCACCTCAGGTGGGCATACACACTCCTTCCATCTCTCTGTCTCTGTATCTCTCTCCCTCAGATTATCTTGCTCGTCGACCTGGTCCAACCCTACACCTACTAAACCTGACCCTCCATGACTTGGCCCGACCCTACCTCTTTTTGATTCTTACATCTAACGAGTAAACTAAACCCTATAATAGCCTGATTCTACCTTACATCGAACAGATCAGACTCTATACTGATCTGACCCGACAAGACACTGACCTAACGAGTCCCTCCTCCGATCTACGTTCCATCTTCCTTTCTCACTCCAACAGAAAAAAAAACTTGCTTCCAGTTGCTCTAATTCTTGTGTTGTGACTAGCATAGTTGTACAAATTATGATTATAACGACGAGATGTTTGTAAGGCACGTTTCGCTCATCAGGAAATTTATCAATATTCAAAAGAGTTGATAAAGTCCCGGCCCACTCCATTAATGTGACTCCAAAAACCAACCTCACACAAACATAAATCTGTTCAACATAAATGCAAAATTCTGAAGATATGTGTGTAAATACATGAAAGTGCTCAGATTTTTTCCTATAACCACTGTGGAAAAGAATTCTTCCTCCGTAAGCCATACGTGTCGTAATAGGCGACTAAAATGCCGGGAGCAAAGGGCTAGTAACCCCGTCTCCTGTATATATTACTAAATTTAAAAAGAGAAACTTTCGTTTTACCAAAAGAACCTTAGAAAACTTACCTAACCTTGTTATAACAAGCGCAATTTAATTTAGCTTAATCCAACTAAATATATTTTTGATAAGTTTATTGTAATTTAATAATAAAGTAACACATGAAATATATTTTTTTCGTTAGGTTTAGAATGATTTTAGAGAAATTATTGCATACATAGATTTTCTTTTGCCTTATTCGACAAGAAGAGCGTTGGTATTTAAGCCAAAATCGCAAGTTTTACCTATTCAGCACGACATATATATATTATCTCTCAGTCCACAGAAGGGTTCGAACCTGCACACTGTATCAAACCACCCAGAACTTTTGCCACTCGGCCAGATCCCATATGGCTGAGTGGCGAAAGTACTGTGTACCTTGATACAGAGTGTGCAGGTTCGAATCCCTTTGTGGACTGAGAGATAGCAGTTGTTAAAAATTTCGCCTGTTTGCGAATTGTTAAATAAATAAATAAGTATATATATATATATATATATATATATATATATATATATATATATATATATATATATATATGCATGCAAGGAATTCACAAGAGCAGGCGAAATATACAAAAACACTAATCTCTGGCTGAAGGAGACTCGAACCTACGAACCAGGTACGCAGTGCTTTACCAGTCTACCCACACTGGTCCAGTGTGGGTAGACTGGTAAAGCACTGCGCACCTTGTTACAAGGTTCGTGGGTTCGAGTCTCCTTCAGCCAGAGATCAGTGTATATATATATTTATTTATTTATTTATTTATTTATTTATTATAGAAGCCGTGATGTAAAGCACTCGTGGTTCCTAGGTATTGTTTTCTGATAATTATGGAGCAGCAGCGGAAAACAATGTAATAAAACAAGGCTCTCAATTACAGGCTCATTTCCTTTTTATGCGGTGAAATAAAAACGATGTTTTCCATTTGCGTGTTACACACGACGCTGTGAAACTTTGTGGTCACGGAAAATAATGAAATGAGCGAAATAACTCACGATGCAGCTGCTTTCTCTGTTTGATTATTAACAAGAAACTTAATAATGAACATGCATTTATAATTCCACAGATTTCTGTGTCGTCCTCAGAGCATGTGCTTCTGTGTCGTCCTCAGAGCATGTGCTTCTGTGTCGTCCTCAGAGCGTGTGCTTTTGTGTCGTCCTCAGAGCGTGTGCTTCTGTGTCGTCCTCAGAGCATGTGCTTCTGTGTCGTCCTCAGAGCATGTGCTTCTGTGTCGTCCTCAGAGCGTGTGCTTTTGTGTCGTCCTCAGAGCGTGTGCTTCTGTGTCGTCCTCAGAGCATGTGCTTCTGTGTCGTCCTCAGAGCGTGTGCTTTTGTGTCGTCCTCAGAGCGTGTGCTTCTGTGTCGTCCTCAGAGCGTGTGCTTCTGTGTCGTCCTCAGAGCGTGTGCTTCTGTGTCGTCCTCAGAGCGTGTGCTTCTGTGTCGTCCTCAGAGCGTGTGCTTCCGTGTCGTCCTCAGAGCATGTGCTTTTGTGTCGTTCTCAGAGCGTGTGCTTCTGTGTCGTCCTCAGAGCGTGTGCTTCTGTGTCGTCCTCAGAGCGTGTGCTTCTGTGTCGTCCTCAGAGCATGTGCTTCTGTGTCGTCCTCAGAGCATGTGCTTCTGTGTCGTCCTCAGAGCATGTGCTTCTGTGTCGTCCTCAGAGCGTGTGCTTCTGTGTCGTCCTCAGAGCATGTGCTTCTGTGTCGTCCTCAGAGCGTGTGCTTCTGTGTCGTCCTCAGAGCGTGTGCTTCTGTGTCGTCCTCAGAGCATGTGCTTCTGTGTCGTCCTCAGAGCGTGTGCTTCTGTGTCGTCCTCAGAGCATGTGCTTCTGTGTCGTCCTCAGAGCGTGTGCTTCTGTGTCGTCCTTAGAGCATGTGCTTCTGTGTCGTCCTCAGAGCGTGTGCTTCTGTGTCGTCCTTAGAGCATGTGCTTCTGTGTCGTCCTCAGAGCGTGTGCTTCTGTGTCGTCCTCAGAGCATGTGCTTCTGTGTCGTCCTTAGAGCATGTGCTTCTGTGTCGTCCTCAGAGCATGTGCTTCTGTGTCGTCCTCAGAGCGTGTGCTTCTGTGTCGTCCTCAGAGCGTGTGCTTCTGTGTCGTCCTCAGAGCGTGTGCTTCTGTGTCGTCCTCAGAGCGTGTGCTTCTGTGTCGTCCTCAGAGCATGTGCTTCATGTATGTGAGGAATCAGGACTTGAAGGGGCTTCCAAACGCGTTTTTATTGCATATTATTATTATTATTATAATTATTATTATTATTATTATTATTATTATTATTATTATTATTATTATTATTATTATTATTATTATTATTATTATTATTATTATTATTATTTATATTATTATTATCATTCTTTAATTATTATTTTTGCTGTTGTTGCTATATTTATTTTTAACACACCGGCAGTCTCCCGCCTAGGGAGAGTGACCCAAAAGAGGAAACACATTTACCATCATTCATTCAATAGCTCTTGCCAGTTTGTGCAGACATCACAGTACAAATGTCCGTCCTAACTGTTACATCCCCATCCCTCGTAGAGAGTGAAGGGACTGCACTTCCCATCTCATACATGGTCTTGCCGTCAACCAGTCTGGTCTTTGAGTCTGCCAGCGTGGTCTTTGAGTGTTCCAGCGTAGTCTTTGAGTGTTCCAGCGTAGTCTTTGAGTGTTCCAGCGTAGTCTTTGAGTGTTCCAGCGTGGTCTTAGCGTGGCATCTTGATCTGTTATATCTCAGATTTAAGTCGTTTACCTCTGCAATATATTGTGAATGCTGGACATAGCGCATTGATTCCATATAATTCTGGAGATCAGCAACTTCGAGCTTGAATAAATTATGTAAATGTATCTCTGAGAGACTCCTGGCTGTCTGTCTTCAATACCATGCTGAGAGACTCCTGGATGTTTGTCTTCAATACCATGCTGAGAGACTCCTGGCTGTCTGTCTTCAATACCATGCTGAGAGACTCCTGGATGTCTGTCTTCAATACCATGCTGAAAGACTCCTGGCTGTCTGTCTTCAATACCATGCTGAGAGACTCCTGGCTGTCTGTCTTCAATACCATGCTGAGAGACTCCTGGCTGTGTATCCTCGATACCATACATCACTGAGAGACTCTTGGATGTGTCTCTCTAAGATAATTCATTGCTAAGAGACTCTAACACCTTGCAGAAATTCATTCCCTTCGGTATTTCAAGTGAGTCTTGAAACTACCTGCAGAATAATAATAATAATAATAATTATATTATTATTATTATTATTATTATTATTATTACTATTATTATGTTAATTATTGTTGTGGGTATTATTATTCTATCCATGGTATGGGTTAGATCCTTAGGAGTTAAACAGCGTATGTAAACAACTTAGATTCAAGACAGGAAAGGAAGGTTTCCAATAACCTGCATCAAGAGTTTTGCAACAACATCAAGGCACCATCTCCCCAGTGTAGAGCCCACCTCTAGAATATAGAACCCTAGATAATCCAGAGTCATCTAGCCGCTTATCCCTTGACTGTAGACCTTGAGTGTCCTCTACTGCTGGAGGCACCGATTTCCACGTCACTTCGGCCTTCTCCGTCAACATGGAATTAATGTTGAAATGTGTTAAGAATTAAGCTCATTGAATGCTGACGAATTATATCAAGAACTGATTTAATTTTTCAAAGATAAATGAATAATAAATTACCAGCAATACAGGATTTCTTAGTGCATTTACCTCTTAAAAATTAATAATACAAGAGCTTTCAGTATATGTATATATGTATATATATATATATATATATATATATATATATATATATATATATATATATATATATATATATATATATATATATATATATATATATATATGTATATATATATATATATATATATATATATATATATATATATATATATATATATATATATATATATATATATATATACATATATATATATATATATATATGTGCTTGAGTCTGCCCAGGTTGACATATTTCTTAAGATGTGCACCTTCATATGATAACCCTATACTGCACGAATATGACAGTATTCTGAGGCAGATTTTTACGAAAGTACTTAACCTTACTCTAGAAGACGGGCAGTGGAACCAAGCTACACTTCCAGTCAGACTAGGAGGCATTGGTGTCCGCAAGTCATCACAGATTGCGTTACCTGCTTTTCTGTCCTCGTGTATTGCATCCAGAGAGCTTGTAACAGCGATTCTCCCTGAACATCTTAAGGACAAGATTGGAGTCCAGGACCAAAAATTCATTGACGGAGCAATGATCTGGGATAATCTAACGGGCTCAGAAACCAGACCTGCTCCCCCCAACAACTACAAACAATCGCACTGGGATGGTCCAATAGTGCAAAATAATGCCTCAACAATGCTTCAGAGTGTGTCAGGGAAGGATAGAGCCCGCCTCCTGGCAGTGAGAGCCCCTCATACTGGGGACTTTCTGTTGGCTGTTCCCAACTCCAGCCTTGGCACACGCCTTGACCCACAGACCATCCGCATTGGTGTTGCCCTTCGACTTGCCGCCCCTATTCTCGCCGAACACAGGTGTATTTGTGGCAGTGAAGCAGCAGACCGATTCGGGTACCATGGTCTTGTGTGCCGTAAATCCGGGGGAAAGATTGCAAGACATGAGGAGGTTAATAACATTATCAAGAGGAGCCTCACAACAGCTGGATGCCCAGCAGTAACGGAGCCACCCCAACTATGCAGATCTGATGGCAGCCAGAAGCGTCCAGATGGTATCACCCTTCAAGCCTGGACAGATGGGAAGCAGGTGGTGTGGGACTATACATGTGCATCTACCTTGGCTGATACCTATCTCCAATACACCAGGGAGGAAGGAGGGGCAGCTGCCAGCTTCAGGGAGTCCCAAAAGTCTAGAAAATATGGAGAACTTGCCCATCATTATATGTTTGTTCCCATAGGCTCAGAGACCCTTGGCTCATGGGGAAAGAGTGCATCTAATTTCCTTAAGGAACTGGGAAAAAGACTCATCAGGGTAACTAGGGATCCCAGGGCAGCTAGTTTTATGTTACAGCGGCTCAGAGCGGCTGTTCAAAGGGGTAATGCCTGCTGCATTTTGGGCACACACCCCAGCTCTGAGGAGCTGGATGAGATTTTCGCCTTATAATGAGTGATACACACGTAACAACATGTACTGTATATGCCACCTTAATATTAACAATGCATCTCTTAAATCTTCTGTGCCATATTATGTAATAAAATATTCCTATTGGTAAAAAAAAAAAAGTTTAAATGATGGGGTGGTAGGGGAAGTGGAATACTCAAACTCTCTCTCTCTCTGTCTCTCTCTCTCTCTCTCTCTCTCTCTCTCTCTCTCTCTCACTCACTTTTAACAGCTTGAAATGTTGAAATTGCTTCCATTTTCATATCTTTTTGCCTCCAGTTATTTTTCTTTTCTCACAAGATTTTTCCCTTTTGCAGGAGAGAAATTCGTCACCACACTTTTACATCCTCTTCTGTGCGCGTTTACGGGTACGCGTATTGCATGTTCACGTGTGTGTGTAAATAATTTTTCGTGTGCGTGCAGCATGTTGCGTGTGTATATTATGTGGTGTGTTTACATCATTCTGCATGTGCATATGGGTGGGTAAGCTTGAACGTTTGTTTTGGAAACCGTTCGTAGTTAGGGAACGTTCTCCACTTAAGAACGTTCGTAGTTTGTGTTTCTCGATGGAGAAAATTAACTGTTATAGAACGTTCGTGGTTAATGAGCGCTTCTTGCTAGAGAACGTTAATTATTTTTGCAACGTTCATTGTCACGCATCGTCACTTGATGTAGGATCATTCACAGTACACAGTTACGCTCTCACTTCACTTTTTCTCCACATTATAACAACGAATTACGTTATGGGAATCAACAATATTACAATTGTCCAACATTCTCACCGTCAACACAGTCACAGTCCATCCAGAGAACTGGCTTCTTCTATCATTGATTCTGTCGTATCTCTCTACCCTTCTGTCTTCACCCTCCCAGGATTCCAAGACCCTTGTGCCTCCTATACTAATCCAGTTTGTTAATTTCTATTCAGTTTGGCCAAGCTCCACTGTAGTTTCCCTTCCTAATACCTTCCATACACAGAGCAAAATTCTGTGTCTATACTGTGCAGTAATTTTGCTACACAGTATATTGAACAGAATCTTTACTAGGGAGTATCTTCGCTGAACATCAGCTTCACTACACATCATCATTCCACAGTATTTTTAACTCTCCATTTTCTCAAAGTCTGCAAAAAAAAAAAAAGTTTTGCACCAGTCATTATTAGATGACATAGTTTTGTCTCATAATTGACTTCGTCATTATCTCAAATTTTATACGGCATTCTGTCCAGTGTACTCTCGATTATCATAATAATAATAATAATAATAATAATAATAATAATAATAATAATAATAATAATAATAATATATATTATTATTATTATTATTATTATTATTATATTATTATTATTATTATTAATTATTATTTTTATTATTATTATTGACTATTATTATTATTATTATTATTATTATTATTATTATTATTATTATTATTATTATTATTATTATTATTATTATTATTATTATAAATTATTATTATTATTATTATTATTATAATTATTATTATTATTATTATTATTATTATTATTATTATTATTATTATTATTATTATTATTATTATTATTATTATTATTATTATTATTATTATTATTATTACTATTATTATTATGTAATGCGCTGAGCCAATGGTTTTATTTAGAACAAGGTATAGTGGAGGCTTGATCCTCCATCCTCTAAGTGCAAGACAAACCAGAGTTTACCTTGTTTCTTATTCAGGACGAAACACAACGTGGTTGAGTTTTTTCATTATAATTCGTGGGCTGTTGTTAATATTTAACGAATTATTCCAAGTGCGAGTCATGTGAGGAATAAATGATCACTCAAGCAGTGATTGCCGGGAGAAAGATACAACCTGAGTCAAACTGCTTATGACTGCCCGTCTTCTGGTATAATAACTGCTGTTGTCCGTGAAGTGTAACCAGAGGGGAAATCTTGAAAACACTGAAAATGTAAATTCTAGTCGTTTTCTACGTTTTTCTGCCTCTAATGTGTGAATGAGTCATTGTTCTCCATGTTGCAAACCGAGAAGGCTTTGGTGAAAGGTCAGATACCATTAGAACTTGTCGAGGAGCTGCTGTCTAGTGTGAGTGAAACCAAGCGTCTTGACCCGAGGTTTGCAGTCCGTCAAAGTTAATAACTGAGACACGTGTGCAATATCACCCAAGTGTTGCACATGTGTCTTATTCATGACTCACGAAATCGTAATTACACGATTTCAAACAAACCATACCACGGGCAGGGCTTGAACACGCGGTTAGAGAGTCGTAGCCAGTTGGCTCAGTGGCTAACGCGTCGATCTGGAGTTTTACGACTCTCTAACCGCGGGTTGAAGCCCCGCCCGTGGTGTGGTTTGTCTTATTCATCAACATTTTGTTATTTCATACCATCAAAAATGTGATGAGTAAGGATGAGTAAGGAAATCAAAGACGAAGTCTCGAGATCTTTAAGTCTCGATTTTTTTGAGCTGTTACCCCTCAAGATCCTACTCTTCGTTCAACAGTCAACACCGATGCCTTAAACTTCGTAAAGGTTTACTGAGGCCGGTGATTAGCGGACAAAGGATCGAGCCAACACTGCGCCTTGCGCTGAATGACCCACGCTAGTTAACCGAATTTTTCGGTAATAATAATAATAATAATAATAATAATAATAATAATAATAATAATAATAATAATAATAATAATAATAATAATAATAATAATAATAATAATAATAATTTCACTCTTTTTCCTATTTTCTTAACACACTCTACATTTCCCTTCTCTACCATGAACCTGCACACTCATGCTATCACGATTATGATTTTTACAAATTAATCTTCAAAACACTTCATAAGCTCACAGTTGCCACAACTGCTCACAACTGTATTACGCTTTCAGTATATGTACTCTGAACTAGGAGTCAAATGCTGTACTTTTTAGTGCTTACACCCTCAGTATATGTACTCGGGACTAAGGATCAAATGTTGTACTCTTTAATATTTGCTCCCTCAGTATATTGGCTTTGAATGATGAGGGAAAAAAGATTTAAGAGTCAGCATGATAATACTCTGGTGAGCTTTGAATATAATTGAGTTAAGGGTGAACCTCTGTGGCGCCGGAAGCGGCCGCTCTGGTCCACATGTGAAGTGTTCAGACAATGACAAGAAAAAGTCTGATGCAAAGGCTAATTAGTGTGTGTGTATGTGTGCGTGTGTGTGTGTGTGTGTGTGTGTGTGTGTGTGTGTGTGTGTGTGTGTGTGTGTGTGTGTGTGTGTGTGTGTGTGTGTGTGTGTGTGTGTGTGTGTGTGTTTATGTGTGTGTTTATGTGTGTGTGTGTGTGTGTGTGTGTGTGTGTGTGTGTGTGTGTGTGTGTGTGTGTGTGTGTGTGTGTTTACTCGCCTAATTGTAGTTGCAGGGGTTGAGTCATAGCTCCTAGCCCTGCCTCTTCATTGGTCGCTACTAGGTCCACTCCCTGCTCCATGAGGTTTATCCTGCCTCCACTACATCACACTCCAGACTTTTCACTTCCTGACAACTCTGTGACTGAAGAAATGTTTCCTAACATCCCTGTGACTCATCTGCGTCTTCAATTTCCGATTATGACTCCTTGTTACTGTGTCCCCTCTCTGGAACATCATATCCCTATCCACTTTGTCAATTCCTCTCAGTATTTTATATGTCGTTATCATGCCCCCTCCCCATTCTCTCCTGTCTTCCAGTGTTGTCAGGTCGATTTCCCTTAACCTCTCCTCGTAGGACATGCCCTTAGCTCCAGAACTAATCTTGTTGCAAGCCTTTGACATTGTCTAATTTCTTGACATGCTTGACCAGGTGTGGGTTCCATACTGGTTCTGGTTGCAAGCTGAGTGCTGCGTGTGCGCGCGCGCACGTGTGTGTGAGTGTGTGTGAGTGTGTGTGCATGTGTGCGCGCGCACGTGTGTGTGTGGGGGGGGGGGGAGGTGCGTGCGTTTGTTTGACGAAGTCGAGACTAGACTCACCCTCATCTTCTTATTCTTCTGTTTCTTCTTCTTCAGGATACGCGCAGGTTCCATCTTAACCTTAATCTTACCAGCTTTCCTCATTACTGTCCTCTTGGTTTTATTATACCTACACTTGAAACTGTGTATGGAAGTAGGGAAAAGTCAGCTAGATTCTTGTCTGAACCTAAGAAACACAATGATGAACATTTCTTGAACTCTGTTGCATGAGTTTTATTTTCGTCAGTTCTGTCCTTCAAGGAGACTTACAGTGATGCCCTTGAAGGGTTCCTCATCCAAGGAACTTCTCTCCTCTTACTCGGATCGACTCTGTTTGCTTCCCATTTCCCAGGAGGTCAATGTCCTCTACCAGTTGATGGCTTCACACTAAATGTAAATATGATAATCCTCTGATCCGTTTCTTTATATAACATCGTGTTGAAAGAGATTAATTATGTAACATGAACCGTGAAATTACCTCTGATATGGATTCATAATAAAATTCATTTACAATTAATATTTTTTTTTGTATAAAGATAACATAAATTTATTTTTATAATATATATTTTTGATGATTAGTTTTTGACCACATTGGAATAACCAATGTAGAGTTAAGCTTAAAAAAAAAAAAACATATTCGCCATCATTCATTAAACAACCGCCTTTCCAGATCTGTACTGACATATTTCTGATGACTCTCTCCAGGATTCAATTTCGGTTAGTCTGTTTGCCCTAAATCACACTTCAACAGCCCGCCAGATCCCTAAAAACCACTTATCTCCATTCACCTTGTTCTAATATGCTCACACACACTCCTGCTCGAGGTTCAAGCTCCTGCCACTTTAAAACCTGCTTAATACTCCCCTTACAACCCATTTTGTGACGACCCTTACCCTTCCTTCCTTCCTTCCTTCTTTCCATCAATCCCGGATTTATAAACCCTCTTGGTCATCTTATCTGCTCCATCTTTTCTAAATCCCCTCTGAATTATACCTTTGGTATAATTAAGAGGGGCTCCTGCGCTCCTGATTCATTGCATATTCTTCACACTACACATTCTCTTATACATATCTCTACTGCCTCCAGCCTCCTTCCCGCTGCAACGTTTAAAGTCCATGCCTCACACTCATATCATAGTGATGGTAACACTATGGTACGTTCCTTGTGACGGGTCAGCCATACAAGCAAAGGTTGTACCCTTTATATTATTGCATACAGTAATAAGGATTATATATTTATTTTTTTTTAATTAGCACAGTGGCTGGGTGTTAATAATTGGGAGTTTATAATTATTTTTTTATTAACATAGAAGTAGAGTGACCCGGAAAAGGAGAAACACTTTCATCATCACTCACTCCATCACTGTCTTACCAAGGGGCGTGCTGACATTACACTTAAAGAAATGCAACATGTTGCATTATATTAGTAAATGCTTTAATCATTAATATTTTCGCAGAGTGAATTTCCTATTCCAAGTAACGTATATTTAGTTTACTCTGTTACTTTTTTTTTGGGTTGTGCTGCCTTCACCTGCATCGACCTACACTCCTCTTGTGTTTCAATTCTGTGTCAGTTTTCTTTTCGTGTGTTGCTACTGTAGCGTTGAAACTATGTTTCCTTTGCGCTTTGTGTTACATGTTTTACTTTGCAGGTTATCCCTTTGTAAATGGTTTTCTAGAAGTGTGAAACCATCTGTCCCATCAGTGTGACGGCATCTGTCCTAGTAGTGTGACGGCATCTGCCCTAGTAGTGTGACGGCATCTGTCCTAGCAGTGTGACGGCATCTGTCCTAGCATTGTGATGCCGTCTTTTGCGTATGCTGTTCTGTTCCTCAGCTCCAACAAGCAGCTACGGACATAACAAAACGCCAGAAGCCACTTAGATAACGCAGATACTACAGCATACAGATACTACAAGAACACTGGAAGATTACTTTTAGCGCCAGCAGTGTGAAGCAGATATACCAAGTCTTTCAGATCAGGGGCGTTCAAATGTACCTGTGCTATCACCAACAGTTTAGACACAGTGCCATCACCAGCAATTTAGAAACAGTGCCATCACCAACAATTTAGAGACAGTGCCATCATCAGAAATTTAGAGACAGTGCTATCACTAACATCTTAGAGACAATGCCATCACCAACAATTCGTTGGTGACGGCACTGTATGACCTCCACGGGTTTAGCGCTTCCTTTTGAATGCAGTAATGATGATTTATTTCGATATTCTGTTCCTATTAGTGCTGTGCGAAGCAAACTGTTTACATCCTCTACAAGGGTAGTAAGCCTTGTTTAGGGCTGAGTTTTGAAAGAATCTGAAGGAAGGTAACTGTAGTCAGCCTGAACAAAAATTGTGATCTGAACCAGGATAACTGTCATCAGTATGTAAATTGTGAGCTGTAGCAGAGTAACTGTCATCAGCCTGTAAATTCAGTAGCGTAAGAAGCAAAACAATGCAGGACTCTGTATGTTATTGGAGCGACGTTCAGCACATTACCAATCAACAAAAGTGTCAAAAATTGGGAGACAAGCTGCTCTCAACATCACTGCAATCAGATTTTCGAGTGTGAAGACAATACACGAAAGACAGTCTCCTTTATCCTCCCAACCCTCCCCAAAAAACTCGTCCACCTCTCATCGTTGATGACCCACACGGACCTGCAGCTACAAGAAATACAACGCTCTTTAAGTGAAGAGAGTAAGAAGAGAAACATGACCTCCCACTTTTCAGCATCAAGGCGATCAGATCTTCGCGTGCCTGGGCGAGAAAGTATGAGGATAACGGCAGTTTTCACCTTCAGAGCAATCAGAACGTCGGGAATTCTAGCGTTTCGACTCTCCACATCGCGAAGAACGAGCAGCCTCGCTCGACAGGAGAGGCTTCCACCGGGAGAGTAAGTGAGGAGTCACGTTTCGCGAGAGGGCAAAACAGAGGCACATTTCTGGGAAAACCGATGCACATTAATCCCTTATACACCATCAAGGAAAGTGTGGTGATGTCAATCAACATTAGGGGAAACTTTCCTGACCTGTATCAATCACAAGACATTGCGCCACAAGCAAGTGAAGAATGTGTGGAAATATTTTGCAAAGGAATCCGCAGAATGACTGTGATATTCGCAGAATGACTGTAGTAACCGCAAAATGACTGTAATACCCGTAGAATGACTGCAACGCCTGAAGAATGACTGAAATGCTTGCATAATGACTGCAATATCAGCAAAATGACTGCGATACCCACAGAATGCTGCAGTAGCAGGAGAATGATTACAATACCAGCAGTATGGCAGCAGTATCAGCAGAATGACTGCTGTACCAGCAGAATGACTACAATAAAAGCAGTATGACAGCAGTACCAGCATAACTTTAAAAGATGCATACATGAACGTTAGTCCCCACGAAAAACAGAATCAACAAATCTATCAGTAAATATAGACCAATGTAAATAAAGATCCACGTATTCTACCTCCAGACCTCACGTACGTCTACCACAAATAGCTTGGAACAACCAGCGTGCGAATACCGAAGCTTGAGATCCCCGGTATCTCAACAACTACCAAAATTATACTCATCCATTAAGCGACTGACAGACTGAATATTTCTTTAGTAGGTAATTCTACCGTAATTCGCGGCTTATAAGACGCGGCTTATAAGACTTGTTTTAGTTTCAATGGCTCGGCATCGGACGTAAATGTGAGAAATACAGCCCACCCCACACCCCACACTAATAGCTCCCGTTACTGACCTTCAGTCTATAGGACGCAGGGTGGTTTTAGGAGACATTTTATGGAAAAAATAACGTGTCTAATAAGCCGTGATATACAGTATATGTACTGAGAGCAGCAGCGTGTGTGGGCATAGTATTTTATATATATATATATATATATATATATATATATATATATATATATATATATATATATATATATATATATATATATATATATATATATATATATATGTATATATATATATATATATATATATATATATATATATATATATATATATATATATATATATATATATATATATATATATATATATATATTTAACAAAGAACCGGCAGTATCCTACCGAGGCAGGGTGACCTAAAATGAAAAACGAAAGTTTTTCTTTTTAAATTTAGTTATTTATGCATAAGAAGGGGTTACTAACCCCTTGCTCCCGGCATTTTAGTCGCCTCTTACGACACGCATGTAAGCCATGTGTGTCGAAAGAGCAGCAAGAGCAGCAACAGGGTAAGTTATCAGCCTGTGGTAGAGCGGTGGTACCAGCAAGTCTGTCTGGTATTATTATTATTATTATTATTATTATTATTATTATTATTATTATTATTATTATTATTATTATTATTATTATTATTATTATTATTATTATTATTATTAAGACAGCTTAACCATTAATAATTTTACTCGAAAGGAAAAATCATAAAATCTTTTGATATTTTGTATAATTCAAGGAAAGAGGAATAAATGCCTGAGAGAACAAGTATAGCTGCAGGCTGACACTTGTGTGTCGGTGAGTGTGTGGCTGACACACTTGTGTATAGCTGAGTGTGTGACTGACACACTTGTGTATAGCTGAGTGTGTGGCTGGCACACTTGTGTATAGCTGAGTGTGTGGCTGACACACTTGTGTATAGCTGAGTGTGTGGCTGACACACTTGTGTATAGCTGAGTGTGTGGCTGACACACTTGTGTGTCGGTGAGTGTGTGGTTGACACACTTGTGTGTCGATGAGTGTGTGGCTGACACACTTGTGTATAGCTGAGTGTGTGGCTGACACACTTGTGTGTCGGCGAGTGTGTTGCTGACACACTTGTGTATAGCTGAGTGTGTGGCTGACACACTTGTGTATAGCTGAGTGTGTGGCTGACACACTTGTGTGTAGCTGAGTGTGTGGCTGACACACTTGTGTGTACCTGAGTGTGTGGCTTACACACTTGTGTGTCGGTGAGTGTGTGGTTGACACGTGTGTTTGTGTGTTAGATACCAGTTTTCAAAGGCATTTGTCGATAGGCACTTGGCCTCTTTTGTGTGTGTGTGTGTATGTGTGTGTGTGTGTGTGTGTGTGTGTGTGTGTGTGTGTGTCTGTGTGTGGGTGTGTGCAAATCTGTGTGTGTATGTGTGTGTGTGTGTGTGTGCAAGTGTATTCACCTAGTTGTGCTCACCTAGTTGTGGTTGCAGGGGTCGATTAACAGCTCCTGGCCCCGACTCTTCACTGTCGCACCTAGGTCACTCTCCCTGCTCTATGAGCTTTATCATACCTCTTCTTAAAACTACGTATTAATTCTGCCTCCACTACGTCGCTTTCCAGACTATTCCACTTTCTGACAACTCTCTGACTGTAGAAATACTTCTTAACATCCCTGTGACTCATCTGAGTCTTCAACTTCCAGTTGTGACCTCTTGTTGTTGTTGTTATTGTTGTTGTTGTTGTTGTTGTTGTTGTGTGTGTGTGTGTGTGTGTGTGTGTGTGTGTGTGTGTGTGTGTGTGTGTGTGTGTGTGTGTGTGTGTGTGTGTGTGTGTATGTGTGTGTTTACGTGAGCATGCGTGTGGTCGACATGCTTGAGTGTGGGTGACAAACTCTCGCGTCTCGCGGCGCGAGGCTCTACTCCCATGGCTCGATCGATAACCAAGCCTTGTGGCATTCAACAAAGAAAATACAAAGAGAAACATTTTGTGAAAGGAAACCCCCGTAAAGCAGGAAGGTAACAAAAGGAGGCGATTATTTTTATATAAAGATCTCACTGAATCACGCTCTCCCCTCCCTCCC
The DNA here is from genome assembly GCF_038502225.1 of Cherax quadricarinatus. Lineage (NCBI taxonomy): Eukaryota > Metazoa > Arthropoda > Malacostraca > Decapoda > Parastacidae > Cherax > Cherax quadricarinatus. The sequence continues at coordinate 24,875,029 of NC_091343.1, forward strand.
AAAACCCCTACAACGATAGTCATCTTCACTGCTGTGGGAGAAGAGGTAAAGATTCAGCTTCGCAGTTAAGCCACAGACCGTGTTAGATTGGGTTAACGATAACCTTATTTTGGGAGTGGGGACCGGGTTAAGTCTTTCATCTTGGCATCCGTAAATGCGCATGATCCCATCTTTATCTGGGAACTGTGTGCGACGTGAGTTACGGTTTCCTGATAGTCAGAACAATTCTTATTGTGAGGAACGAGAGTATATCCAAAAGTTCAGTGTGTTGAAAGACGCTTCATTCATCAGGCTAGTCCTGGCTTTAATTCTGCAGGAAATCGAAGGTCGGCAAAAGTGTTGCTCGTATTTTTCCTGGACTAATTTCCCAGGAAGGAAAAAAATTTCATTCACTGTGCAGGAACCTCACCTATGTAAAACACTCTCACTATTCGTGGGTATATAGTTACTATCACAGAAAATAGAAATCTTTATCTCCATTTTCTTTGATAATTTGTAACCCATTTCAATTTTCATAAGCTTATAAGGTTGTTGTTATATATTAGACTTTAGTATGCGCCAAATTACCTATACAAATTCCCTCGTTGTTTAAAACTGATCTAGGGATCTAGGGATTGTTGTGCCCTTTAATGGTTATATGTGTATAGATTTTCGTTGCCCCTGGTGTTGTTAGTGCAACTGTAAATTGAAAGTGAGGGCTTCAGGTATTTCAGAGATTTCTACCTCTCCTACTCCTAGAAGACTGTCAGTGAGTTTCCCAGAAGACAGTCTGTGGCTATCCACAGTGTTGGTACGTACTGCTACGTGTTGGTAAGTATCCCAGGAGACTGTGTTGGTGGGTACCCCACGAGACTGTTTGTGGGTATCCCAGGAGACTGCTTTGGTGGGTACCCAGAACACTACTTTGGTGGGTACCCATGAGACTGTTTTGGTGGGTACCCCAGGAGACTGTTTGTGGGTACCCCAGGAGACTATATCGGCATTTACCCCTGCAGACCGAGGAAACTGTCAATGGGTACCCTTGGGTATGATAAATGGCTTGGGTCATTCCTGTAACATTGACTGCTGATGAGAAGCTCGGGTAACAGCTAGTTCCGTGTTAGGTTTCCTGTATGGGTCATCAGCACCCAGCGGAGGGTTACCTCAGAGACACTCAGGGTTGGACGGTTGTGTGTCTGGGCTGAGGAACGTTGAGTCTTAGTACCAGGATGTGTAGACTTTGAATCATGGGAGATTTCCATTTATATGCCACCTTGGGAATAAGGTCTTCGTCCCTCGAAACTCCTCCGTTCCACAGTTCTTTGTATTGGACTGAAGAAGCCACTGACAGGGGGAAATGATTTCTCAATAGATTCCCAAATATTCCACAAGAGTCTCATTCTTCAGCTCGTCGGTTTTCTAAACCATTTATCGCAACGTCTTCCATCATTTCGGTACACACTCGGTCCTCTGGTCCCAGCGTTTGTGTTGTTCCTCAATTCTTGGGAACAGTTTCATAAAAAAAACTGCAACTTTAGCCTCTGAAGGAATTCATTAGGTGGGCGATCAGGTCTGAGAGATATCATTTTCTGCAAGTCTCCTACTTAAGGGTGTTATGACAGTGCTGGACAACAGGCGCAATTCTCTCTTTTTTTTTAAGGTTTAATCAAATCACAAAATTTTTACTGAAGTAAAGTAACTGGATGGCTACTGCCGTATTAAAGGAAGATAACAAGAATAACATAAAGTCGAGATTGTATGGGCTTAATATATCTTATATTGTTTAGGTATCTATGTCATGGAATGCTCAGTGTGTTTCTGAGATGGATATTTTTTTTTATTCTGGCGCTGTTTCTTCCGCCTGTGGGCAGGAGTCCAAAACAGACTCACAGTCAGCTGGCAGCTTCCTGGTGGAGGCTTCCTCTCTTACTAAGGCCGCTCGCCTTGAAGACGATATCTACCTCAGGTGTTGACATGTCAATTGTTTCCCATGTCAATCAGAATCAGCGTCGGGGTGTGCGTTGCTGTGGCGTGACCTCCAGCGATATCCTGAGGATAAGACTCTGAAGGAGTTAGGAAGTCAATGAGCAGTGGCTGAGAGATTTACCTATTGATCATTAGCTGTTGACAGGCCGTTTGCATATGTCCTTGAGGTACGTATGTATTAGTAGCTTGTATATCAGGTCTTTCGCACATATTCTTGAGATAGGTATGTATTGTATTGGTAGATTGTATATCAGGTCTTTTGCTTATATCCTTGAGGTAAGTATACACCTCCTAGTGCTTGATGTTTAGGTCTAGACATTTGGTTGCTGGTTCGTCAAGGCCGTCACCTTATTATTTTTCTCTGTAACTTGAACTGTTACAATTCCATATAAAAGGAAGTAATATTTAACCCACGGGAAGCCTTCCTCTTTGGCTGATTTTTCCCTGTGCATTTTGTATACTAGGGAGTAGGGAGGCTATTCATGTCATATTCAGACATGGTGATTTACTGGTGATTTGACCTGTATGCTCTCCTAATCACATTCTGGGATCCTCCTCGGAGGTGGTTGATGACGTGCATGGCAGCTTCTATTTCCCCATTCTGCTTCGTGCAGCAGGGGGTCGTCTGCCCTGCATGTTCCTCGTTGGAGGCTGGATAGGAGAAATTACCCTCAATTTACGGCTTTGGGCGGGTTACCTCCTGGGGTGAATGATTTGCCTTCGGTAGATGAGGTTCTTGGTTATTTTACTTCCAAGCTAAATGCGTTTAGGGTGCAATCAGCAGTGTGTGGGGTGGGGTGGAGAGTAATATGTCTGACAAGTTTGCTCTACGTTCAGTTCCTTGGCGGAATGCTGACCGTAGTAGAAGACTCGTGTATTTAAAACTATTGTCTAGGGAGTGTACACCTTCAATATCTCTTATATCCTCCATGGACTATAGATTACTTTTCCTTGAAGAGTGAATGTCATTCGATAAGCAAATGAAAAATAAAATTTCCACTACTCGTCGTGCATAAATCTTCGGAATTAAGGAATTCATTCTTTTTGTATAGAAGGATACTATCCCTATCCATTATATCACTTCATACGTCGTGATTCGTCACCTTTCAGATACATCACTACAATTACTGAGGAGTTTGTTTAACAATATATAGAGAGGGGGTCAGCCATTGTGATACCATTTCCAAAAAACAGGGAAGGACCATTTCTGATATTTATCTTTCACTCTTTGCTCTTTCTGCTTGTTTCTTAGAGTTACTGGAAACTGGAAAACGTTCCTCTGGTCTGGTACTTAGTGCTTTACGCTTTACATTGTGGCTTTCACAGTGCAGTATAAGATATGGACTGATGTTGAGGAGGACCTAACCTCTCCACCCCTTGCGAAGAACGTTCCACGCACGTTTGGTGTATCACATGTATATATATATATATGTATATATATATATATATATATATATATATATATATATATATATATATATATATATATATATATATATATATATATATGTCGTGCCGAATAGGCAGAACTTGCTATCTTGGCTTAAATTTTTACTTGTCCTATATGGCAAGATGAACGAAACGTTCATCTTGCCATATAGGACAAGTAAAAATTTGTGTATGCAATAATTTCGCCGAAATCATTCTGAACCTAACGGAAAAAATATATTTCACTGTGTTTGTTTAGTATTAAATTATTGTAAACGTATCTAAAATATATTTAGTTGGGTTAGGCTAAAATAAATTGTTTTTGTTATAATAAGGTTAGGTAAGTTTTCTAAGATTTTTTTTGGTGCAAAATTATAAATTTTTACATTAACATTAATGAAAAAAGTATATCTTTAAATGTATAAGAGAAAATTTTAGAAAGGACTTAATTTTGAGTGAGTTCTTGCTAATTGACCAGTTTTACATACTCGGCACGACACACATATATATATATATATATATATATATATATATATATATATATATATATATATATATATATATATATATATATATATATATATATATATATATATATATATATATATATATATATATATATATATATATATATATATATATATATATATATATATATATATATATATATATATATATATACATATATATACGCTACTACAAGACAATGTCTATATTCTTATTTTAGAAGCATCGAAAGAATTTGTATTTACTGAGCAGATTACCTGACACACCTCAACAGCGTTTTGAAAATACTGACACTTCAAGGAGGGGCGCGTTGATGCTACCGATGGGCTCTTGATCCAAGAAATTGGAGCTGCTACCCTTCCCCTTCCTGTACTCAGACCTGTTACCCTCGCATTCTCTAAGCGCTTTATAACCCCTACGTGTTTCGTGCTTCCCCAAGGATATACTAATAATTTGGGAAAGTTCATCGTCCCACTTTTAGTCATGCTAAATAAGTCTATCTGGAGTCTACCTGGAGGGTGTCCAGGGGGGTCAACGCCCCCGCTGCCCAGTCCTTGACCAGGCCTCCTGGTGGATCAGGAGCCGATCACTTAGAGAATAAAATCTCCTGTGTAAGACTCTTGTAATTACTCTTGATGCTCAGGTCTTCCAGCCACTCAAAGTGATCACATACATGACTTATGGTTCTCCTCTGGCAGGATAGATGTCCATTTGCTAGACAGGTTATGGTTTAAGCTATTACATTTTCCTCTTTCACCTTGGTATGATCAATTCCCATCTTGCTGAGTCCGCTTCCATCTTACTGAGACTGTTCCCGTCTTACTGGGATTGTTCCCGTCTTGTTTGGTTCGTTTTCATATTGTTGGATTCGTTCTCGCTTTCTTTGATCCATTTCTGTCTAGTTGAGACCGTTCCCTTCTTGGTTTGTCTTACTTCCCTCTCGCTAGATCTTTTCTCATCGTACATAACGAAAACAAAATCGGTGATTTTTAGTCGTTATTCGTGTTTACACAAAATTCCAAAACTTTCCTGTCTCTTGTTTGCAATGAAGAAAGTAATTTTTTCCCTACACACTTTGCTCACAGTCGTCGACCAGTTTTACAGCTAGGAGATAATTTAGTTGCCGAGGTTGATGTAGCTCCAGGCGGCTTTTGCCCATCGTTAATGAGTGTGTCAGGCAGAGCTGGAGCATTCCAGTCGTCTGACATACCCAGTACACTGGAAGTTGACCGGGAAGACGCACGTCCAGTATCTTTACTGTTGAAACATGTAACCTGCGCAGCAGACTTCTTCAGTTGCATACATGTAACTAGAAACAGTCAATGCCATTGAGTACCATTTATAACACGAGGCTGGAAATGCGTCATGTCATGGTATGGAATAAGATGGAAGATCTCATACAGCTGACGTATAATAAACACTCGAAAAACAGCTGTGTGTCTAGCCGCCTTCGCAGTTGTCAGCTGGAGTTAGATAATCACAGTCCTCTAACAAGCTGGTAGAACTACGTGTAAGGAATCTCTCCTCAGGTGCAGGAGAGTCTTGATTATGGTCCAGGACAAACCTAAATAGTCAAAGTTTCGTTTCTAGTTGGTGGGAGAGTTTGAACAGAATTTCTCTTTCCTCTGATGAAGGAAATACTGCTGGAGGCAATACTGAAGCTGTGTCTGTGCCAGACATATTTTATAATGTGAATTTCCTTTCTCAGCAGAGTTGGAAGAGAGAGAGAGAGAGAGAGAGAGAGAGAGAGAGAAGTGGAAAACATTCACAATGCTTTGACGTAGATGGCGTAGTGCTTAAGATAAGAATAAAATAAAAGACAGGCCACATAAAAAAAAAAGTTGGAATACAACGACTCGCTTTACACAGAGCGAAACGTTGTCCCAATAAAAACTTATTCTGTAAACGGTATCTTATATTTTCGTGCAGTTCTTCCAGAGCCAAGAAAGTATCACTTTCAGCAGCTGAATTCAAGTTTGAAAGTTCTTCCTGTGGGATAAAACTGTAAATGTTCGGATTTTCTGGCTCTTGGAGATATGAAAATTTACTACATCCTTCCCAGTGTAGGTTTCTGAGGAACTTTTCTGCGGATAATATTACTCTTGGATGAAGTTCTGCGTGAACGAGCTTGACAAGGAGTTGTAAGTGTGGCATCGAAAACTTACTTTGTGTCTACGAGATTCTTGCTTCTGGTCATATCAGACCAAATAGACTTAAATTAGACCCCAAACCAACTGGGTCTTGACTTCTATGGCTGTCGAAGTACTTGTATTGATTAGTGTGATTCCAAGAAAATACGCTTAATTGAATGTGTTGACAGCGTCACTCCACAGGCACTCACTTGTTCATTTGGTGCGACTATCTCATCCATTTTCACTAATCTGATCAATTCGCCTCGCTTCCTCATTCATAGATACCCACCTGATCAAGTGGCCTGGCTTCCGCATCCATATGCACTGAGCTACAATGCTGCCTGTGAGAGGCGAGATTCCTCTATCGTACCTCCTCATTGACGCGTGTGAAGTGCAACACAGGCAACATACCTGCTCAGCAGCACATGCTAGATGCAACACCTGCAACACACCTGCTCAGCAGCACGTGTGAGGTGTAATACCTACTCGCCAGGAATTCCTGACGTGATCCAACACAGAGTCTCGCCTTGTGCCTCAAGGGATTTTGAGTCACCTCGAATTCCGAGCCTCGTGATTTGCGACGCCAGTCACTGCATGCTGGAGTCGGGAATCTCACTTAGTCGCTCTTAGATGTGATCCCTTGTATTCAATCCTAAAGGGGGGTACAAAAAAAATCTTCTATTTGTCCACTATTATCTAAATCGTTGTCTGCACCTTTGTCTACACTATCCGTCTACATCATTGCCTACACAAACTGGCTATCAACAACAACGTGACCGGTCACATACCTGGTTACAGTAGGTAGCAAGTTTGTAAACAGTCATTTAAGATGGGATGGCTGGGTGGAAAGTACTTTGGTCAGCCACCTGAAATGCTATTGGTTTTAGGCCCCTAAAAGTTCTTTGAAATGTTATTAGTGTTTATTGTGCTAAAGACAGAAAAAGAGAGAGAAAGAGAGAGCGAGAGAGAGAGAGAGAATAGCTTGTTCTCTTACATGTGTCGGCAGTGGAATTTATACAACCAATCTCACATAAGTTAACAAGACAGTGTTGATACGCACCCGGGAGTAATCCAGTGCTCCTTTCACAACAATTCAAGTGGCTAATCTTTCAATTTAGGTTGACACAATGCTCGCCACCTCCCAACACCATTCATTACCACTTCCATCAGAAGAGAGATGGCTGGCGCATCCCGGTAATTGACCTCTGAGCCGCTGGGATGAAACAGATATGTACAGAATTATTGATTTATTGATTTACTTTGTTTAAAGCTAACAGGAAACGCCGTGCCAGTGAAAATACCAGGATCGTAAATACCAGGATCGAAAATATCAGGATCGTAAGTACCAGGATCGTAAATACCAGGATCGAAAATATCAGGATCGTAAGTATCAGGATCGTAAATACCAGGATCGTAAATACCAGGATCGAAAGTATCAGGATCGTAAGTACCAGGATCGAAAATATCAGGATCGTAAGTACCAGGATCGAAAATATCAGGATCGTAAGTACCAGGATAGTAAATACCAGGATCGTAAATACCAGAATCGTAAATATCAGGATCGAAAATATCAGGATCGTAAATAAAAGGATCGAAAATACCAGTATTTAAAACACCAATATCGAAAATATTAGGCTTGAAAATAACAAGATCGAAAGTAACGGGATCTAAAATATCAGGATCTAAAATAGCAGGATCGTAAATACCAGGATCGTAACTACCAGGATAAAAAATTAGAAGACGCGGAACGCATTCTAGAACAACCTTTCACTGAGTCAACGCTTCGCTCTGTTAGAACTTTCTAAGAGCGAAACATCATCTCAGTTAAACCAGTTTGTGTAACACGTGCCGGATCTTCGCAAAAAAAAAAAACGGTTTTAATTTTTTTCTTAACAAATAATTAATATGAAACTTGTACATATATTTTTCTCGTGTCTTTTTTTTCTGGAACTTTTGAGAAAAAAATTATATATTTTGTTTAAAGTTTATAGGGAAAAAATTATTGAAAATGGCAGTTTGTTTACTTTCAAGCTGAATAATTAATGTGGAATATCTGGGATTTTTTCTTTCTGTTGGCCTTTTGCTCGATAGACTTTTAATGTAAAAATGTGAAAAAGTGTAAATTGAAAATCTGAGAGGTCACTGCTCAGGTGTGAGAGGTCACTGCTCAGGTGTGAGAGGTCACTGCACCGGGGAGAGGTCAGTGTGAGACGAGACATTTGCTAGGGATGGCTGGTTTCTTCAGTCCTGACAGAGGTCAACGTTTAGGTATGACAGAGGTCACTGTTCAGGTGTGATAGGTTACTGGTCAGGTGTGACAGGTCACTGTTCAGGTATGACAGGTCACTTCAGGTGTGACAGGTCACTCGTCAGTTGTGGAAGGTCACTGTTCAGGTGTGATAGAGGTCTCTCTGTTTAGGTATGACAGAGGTCACAGGTTCAGGTGTGACAGGTCACTGTTCCGGTGTGACAGGTCACTGGTCAGGTAGGACAGGTCACTGGTCAGGTAGGACAGAGGTCACTGTTTAGGTGTGACAGGTCACTGTTCAGGTGTGACAGAGGTCTCTGTTTAGGTATGACAGAGGTCACTGCTCAGGTGTGACAGGTCACTGTTCAGGTGTGACAGAGGTCACTGCTCAGGTGTGACAAAGATCACTGTTGAGGTGTGAGAGGTACTGTTCAGGTTTGACAGGTCACTGTTCAAGTGTGACAGAGGTCACTGTTGAGGTGTGACAGAGGTCATTGTTGAGGTGTGACTGCGGTCACTGCTCAGGTTCAACAGAGAAAGGTCACTGTTGTAGTGCAGACCAGTAGGCAGTATTAATATTGCTCAGAAACATGCGTGTGCTTTTTAGTAAGTCATGAGGTCAAAGGTCAAGGTCAAATACAAGTTGAAAATTCGTATACGTTTAGTACGTAGGTGTAAAGCCTGTCGACAACACGTAGGACATTAAGGCTGTAATTCACCTGTATATTAACAATGAAGAATATTATGATACGGGTTGAAGGAGACTCTTAGTGTATATACACTGAAAGCTGCCCACCTCTCTGTATATATATATGTATATATATATATATATATATATATATATATATATATATATATATATATATATATATATATATATATATATATATATATATATATATATATATATGTATATATATACATGTCGTGCCGAATAGGTAAAACTGGTCAATTAGCAAGACCTCATTTAAAATTAAGTCCTTTATAAAATTTTCTCTTATACGTTTAAAGATATATTTTTTTCATTAATGTTAATGTAAAAATTTTTAATTTTGCACCAAAAGAATCTTAGAAAACTTACCTAACCTTATTATAACAAGAACAATTTATTTTAGCCTAACCCAACTATATATATTTTAGATTTGTTTATAATAATTTAATACTAAACAAACACAGTGAAATATATTTTTTTTCGTTAAGTTCAGAATGATTTTGGCGAAAATATTGCATACACAAATTTTCACTTGTCCTATATGGCAAGATGAGCGTTGCTATTTAAGCCAAGATCGCAAGTTCTGCCTATTCGGCACGACATACATATATATATATATATATATATATGCAAAACAACCACTCTGAAAGAATAGAGAAATTCCAAGCGCTTTCGTGACTACTCACATTATCAAGGAACATAGTTCCTTGATAATGTGAGTAGTCACGAAAGCGCTTGGAATTTCTCTATTCTTTCAGAGTGGTTGTTTTGCATATTCTGAAATCACCTGTTTACTGTGATCTTATTGCATATATATATATATATATATATATATATATATATATATATATATATATATATATATATATATATATATATATATATATGTATATATATATATACATATATATACAGTGGACCCCCGGTTAACGATATTTTTTCAATCCAGAAGTATGTTCAGGTGCCAGTACTGACCGAATTTGTTCCCATAAGGAATATTGTGAAGTAGATTAGTCCATTTCAGACCCCCAAACATACACGTACAAACGCACTTACATAAATACACTTACATAACTGGTCGCATTCGGAGGTGATCGTTATACGGGGGTCCACTGTATATATATATATATATATATATATATATATATATATATATATATATATATATATATATACTCATATGTTTATACTCATATCGTATATTTTTACTCTAATTAACGTTTCCCTCAACTATTGTTATTTAACCAATGCGAAATTTTATGCTTGGAATAATTTTGAAAAAATAATAAGCGACATGATTTCCCTGAACAATTTTTTTTTTCATCGTGTATAACCAGCTATGTACATATTAGTACATCGTCGAAATGGTATTTTATGAAAGATTTACATATTATTATATATTCGAATATTCAGTGAGGGATATTTTATACAATGCTGCGGTTAAACCCAACACAGATATGTTCAGAAAATCTGGGAACAATGTTTGTTCATTATGCAAACAGCATGAGAACTATGTGAGAATATTTGGGTACATTTATATGCTAAATGTATCGCCTGCATAGCAGGCTTCTTCGGTCGAGTGGATAGGAGATTAATATATTGAACACGGTTGAAAAAGTGGAGATTTCCGAGCGATCAGTCCCTCTGACATGATAGAAGTGAAGTTATCCTGATGTGATCAGTCCCTCTGACATGATAGAAGTGAAGTTATCCTGATGTGATCAGTCCCTGTGGCATGGTAGAGGTGAAGTTATCCTGATGTGATCAGTCCCTCTGGCATAGTAGAGGTGAAGGTATCCTGATGTGATCAGTCCCTCTGGCATGGTAGAGGTGAAGGTATCCTGATGTGATCAGTCCCTCTGGCATGGTAGAGGTGAAGTTATCCTGATGTGATCAGTCCCTCTGGCATAGTAGAGGTGAAGTTATCCTGATGTGATCAGTCCCTCTGGCATGGTAGAGGTGAAGTTATCCTGGTGTGATCAGTCCCTCTGGCATGGTAGAGGTGAAGTTATCCTGATGTGATCAGTCCCTCTGGCATGGTAGAGGTGAAGTTATCCTGATGTGATCAGTCCCTCTGGCATGGTAGAGGTGAAGGTATCCTGATGTGATCAGTCCCTCTGGCATAGTAGAGGTGAAGGTATCCTGATGTGATCAGTCACTCTGGCATGGTAGAGGTGAAGGTATCCTGATGTGATCAGTCCCTCTGGCATGGTAGAGGTGAAGTTATCCTGATGTGATCAGTCCCTCTGGCATGGTAGAGGTGAAGTTATCCTGATGTGATCAGTCCCTCTGGCATGGTAGAGGTGAAGTTATCCTGATGTGATCAGTCCCTCTGGCATGGTAGAAGTGAAGTTATCCTGATGTGATCAGTCCCTCTGGCATGGTAGAGGTGAAGTTATCCTGATGTGATCAGTCCCTCTGGCATGGTAGAAGTGAAGTTATCCTGATGTGATCAGTCCCTCTGGCGTGGTAGAAGTGATCATCCTGAGGAGTTCAGTCCCTTAGCCTATTTGAGTCCACATCTAGATAAAAATTATTCATATCCATATATAAACTTGATGAATATAAGAACATTATGAACAAAATCTGTAAACAATATAAACACTACGTATGAAACACAAGTGAACAGTGTAATGACAATGTATAAACAATTCCACTGATTTTTCCCTGAGGCAAATCTCAAAATTCCCAGAATTACACGTTGACACAATACCGAGCTCCTGCGTCATCACTCATCTGATCAACATTAAATTGCACATTTTATATTGCTATGCCGGAGGCTTCAAGCCAGGCTAAGTCAAGAGCTGTGAGGTCATTGTAGGTCATTTCAGTTTGTATCACACCAGGTCATAAGAAGAGATGAGCACTGTGGCAGGCACTGTCGGCCCGTAATAGACAGGTCTAACTCACACCCACCCACACTCACTCATGTACCCGCGTAACCAACCTTTAAACCTACCGTAAGATGGAAATAAATGGTATAAGATACCGACACAATGGAAATACAAACACATCAGCAGTATAATGGGATTCTTTATTGAACAACGTTTCTTTCACACAGTGGGCTTTATGTCACAAACGTTTCGCCCATTGTGTGGGAGAAACGTTTTCAATAAAGGATCACATTATACTGCTAAAGTGTTTATATTTCTACCATAAGATCTCGCTTCAATGGCTACATTTTGAAGTTCCATTCACGCAGTGTGGTCAGGTGCAGGTTTGTCAGGTAAGCTCGGCTACCATACTTCCCTAGACACTAGAGAAACTGAGAGTAAGACACATGTGCAACATCTGGGTATCAATAAAGATACCCAGATGTTGCACATGTGTCTTACTCTCATCTTGTCGGTATTATATACCATTCGTACACAACTAGAGAAACTATTTTTTGGGGGGTGGGTTTAAAGTCGATCGATTCCACGAGGGTCATTAAGGCTGCATGTAACCTGTTCACCACCAGTCAAGAATATTATAATCTCTAATATGGGTATTAGAGTAAACCCTTCGTGTATATTAGTGGGTATTAGAGTAAACCCTTCGTGTATATTAGTGGGTATTAGAGTAAACCCTTCGTGTATATTAGTGGGTATTAGAGTAAACCCTTTGTGTATATTAGTGGGTATTAGAGTAAACCCTTCGTGTATATTAGTGGGTATTAGAGTAAACCCTTCGTGTATATTAGTGGGTATTAGAGTAAACCCTTCGTGTATATTAGTGGGTATTAGAGTAAACCCTTCGTGTATATTAGTGGGTATTAGAGTAAACCCTTCGTGTATATTAGCGGGTATTAGAGTAAACCCTTCGTGTATATTAGTGGGTATTAGAGTAAACCCTTCGTGTATATTAGTGGGTATTAGAGTAAACCCTTCGTGTATATTAGTGGGTATTAGAGTAAACCCTTCGTGTATATTAGCGGGTATTAGAGTAAACCCTTCGTGTATATTAGTGGGTATTAGAGTAAACCCTTCGTGTATATTAGTGGGTATTAGAGTAAACCCTTCGTGTATATTAGTGGGTATTAGAGTAAACCCTTCGTGTATATTAGTGGGTATTAGAGTAAACCCTTCGTGTATATTAGTGGGTATTAGAGTAAACCCTTCGTGTATATTCATGGGGGAGATACATACCTCTCCTTGATTATACTGATGAGAATGTATTTTAATTTTTAAAGTATTTGGTAAGTTAATTAATAGAATTTGAAGGCTATCGATTATAAGAGAGTCATTAAGACTGCATGTCACCTATTCGCCACCCTTCTGGAATACGTATTTAAATCCCTAAAGTACGGGTTACAGTAAGCACAGATATGCTGTAGACCTCAGGGTGAATATGTGTTGAATGAAAGAGGACTTGGTTTGGATTAATGGTTTAAAACCTGTTAGATTAAGCTTTAAAACCTGTTGACTACACGAGGGTTTTTAAGGCAGAACATTAATTTTTTCGCCCCCCCCCCTGACCCCGCCCCCTAACCCCTAGGGGCCGTCGTGGGGTTACCAAATCAAATTATTTTTCCGGAAGCGGTGCCAACTTTTCCAGATTTTTGCATATTTGTGGTCCCTAATTCCTCGGATCAAATTTTATCATCGAGTAAACGAAGTTTCCCCTCACTTCCACCCCTGCTCCATCTCCTTGGATCGAGTTTTAATCCCCCCTCCTGAACCCCCATCCATTTAAATCCCTGTGTGTGTGTGTGTGTGTGTGAGTGTGTGTGTGTGTGTGTGTGTAATGGCTAAGAAACTCGAAAAGTTGAAGAACGAGACACCTGGAGATTACCTGGAGGTTATTCCGGGGATCAACGCCCCCGCGGCCCGGTCCATGACCAGGCCTCAGATGGATCAGGGCCTGATCAACTAGGCTGTTACTGCTGGCCGCACGCAGCCCAACGTACGAGCCACAGCCCGGCTGTACAACATCTGGGAATCTCCGTCAATCATGACTGATGAAGCGAACACATCTACTCCAGGTTGAGGGACTGATTACCTCATTGTCCCCTTAATCAGTAACTGTTCTTCCCTGTATATTGGACTGAAGAAACCGCTGGTTGGCAAAGCGTTTCCTAAGCAAAGATTCCCATGTGTCTCATCCGTCATTTAAATCCCTAAAAATATGGGATAAAATACACTCTCAGCATGTGAGCGCTGAGAGCACCGCATCTGTCAGCATATGAGCGCTGACAGCACCGCATCTCTCAGCATGTGAGCGCTGACAGCACCGCATCTGTCAACATGTGAGCGCTGACAGCACAGCATTTTCCACCATGTGAGTGCTGAGATCACAGCATCTCTGAGCATGTGAGCCCTGAGAGCACCGCATCTCTCAGCATGTGAGCGCTGAGATCACAACATCTCCCACCATGTGAGGGCTGAGGTCACAGCATCTCCCACCATGTGAGGACTGAGGTCACAGCATCTCCCACCATGTGAGCGCTGAGATCACAGCATCTCTCAGCATGTGAACGCTGAGAGCACTACATCTCCCAGCATGTGAGCCCTGAGAGCACCGCATCTCTCAGCATGTGAGCGCTGAGATCACAGCATCTCCCACCATGTGAACACTGAGATCACAGCATCTCTCAGGATATATACATCCGGAGTAAATACTTATCTCCTGTTACAGTGGAATCTGAAATTCTATATCTCTAAAATTTTTAATTTCCTGCTACAGAGCAACTTGTTCGTCCTGAAGGTTGTTCATAAGGTTCGGTGGAAATATGTAAACAATTACTATCTGTTCCACCTCACCCTTCCTTTGCTCTCCCCTCTCTCATTAATTTTAGTGTCGGTTTCCTTGTCTCTCCCTCTTTCACGCTTTCTTCCTCTCTAGAAAAATGTTCGCCTTCTATTTTTTCTAAGTATTCCCTTTCTCCTTTTCTTTCCCCGTCGCTCGTGCCAACTCTCTCTCTCTCTGTCTCTCTCTGTCTCTCTCTCTCTCTCTCTCTCTCTCTCTCTCTCTCTCTCTTTCTCGTCTCTCTCCGCATTTTATAATTCTTCTGTTCCCGTCTTCATTTCTGCCTTCATTTCTTATATATATATATATATATATATATATATATATATATATATATATATATATATATATATATATATATATATATATATATATATATATATATATATATATATATATATATATATATATATATATATAATGTAAAATTTTCTCGTCAAGATAAATAAAATGTCTCTTCTGAGAATTAGTAATTGTGCTGAAAAAATAAAAATCAGTGATAGTCTTGTAGTCGTGTTGAGGAGCTGTTTCTTCCATTCTGAAGATGATTCATATTTTACTAACTCATTCTTTTTTAACTCATAGTCTCTTGTTTCACATTCACTAATCAGATTTTATCTTAATCTTACATTGTCTTGACAATTTTTATACATAATCCCGCCGCTGCTATTACGAGGTCTGGTCTCAGACCTGGCAGCGGGGGCGTTGACCCCTGAAACCCTCTCCAGGTATCTCCAGGTATCTCCAGATATCTCCAGGTATCTCCAGGTATCTCCAGGTATCTCCAGGCATCTCCAGGTATACTTCTACAGCATCAGCAACACAATGTATACTTGACCTCAAACTTTGAGATGTAAAACTGACAGCATCATGACGGTCCTTGAGGAACAATCCCCTTCGGTAGAGATTGAAGAATAAGTTTTAAATCGTTAGAGGATTCCTCTTTCATATTGTAGCTACCAGAAAAGAAATCTGTGAATTGAATTGTTATACTCGTATGTTATACTCGTATGCTATACTCGTATGTTATACTCGTATGTTATACTCGTATGTTATACTCGTATGTTTTGCGAAGCGCTGAATCCGTGAGGGTCATTCAGCTTAAAGAGTGGCGGAGGCTTGATCCATAGACGCTATCTAACTGTAAGCACTATATACGACAGCATTTAGATCCGATATATATCACAGAGAGAATTTCCAAGATAGCAAGAAGGGCTGAGCTTAAAACACAAACACTGAAAAATAAAAGCGAGAATTGGAACCCCCCAGTAATCCAGATATAGTAAATAAATACCTGTGTATTAATCGGCTGTTGAGGGCGACATCCTGGGGGTGGTAGTATTCCGTGGAGAGGGCCGGCCTTCAAAACGAGAATCAGAAGATACTGTGAGAGACGCAGGAGATGCATAGAGAGATATTAGAACTCAGATGCTGAAAGAGACT
>NC_091343.1:24896190-24916190 GCF_038502225.1 Cherax quadricarinatus
GTCATCAACAGAGAGCAACTGTGACAACTCCCATTTTATCTCAAATTCATTATATTTTAAGGCCACAGTTCCCTCTGATTGTCTAGCGTTAATTAACATTATTCAAGGATGTGCAATAGCATCGTGGTTGAACAACCACGGTGACATCATACATCTTTGTCTAGGGCCAACTTTTACTGCAAAATTGTCTCTTGTTTTCTCTTTCATACCTTAATCAGAGTATCCCTCTCCGCACACAAATATTTCACAGCATTCAGCAACTTACGAACTATTCTATACATTTGCTCCCTTCTCTACCCTACCTTATGTTTTTTTCAAGCACCGACTGTAAATGAGACAAACAGCTCCTATCCCTTATTTAATTATTTATAAGATATATTCTTAGATGCATTTACTTGGTATATATATATATATATATATTCCACTTTCTAAATTCTCATTTAGCCTCAATAATTTTTTTTGTAGTTTCGCTTCCTCTTTCCATAAAAATTCTGACATTGTTGTTCCGGTTTCTTTTTACAAAGTTACAAACTTTTTTCTCCGCCAGTGCTCGGGCATCTTCTCCTCTAATACAATATACTTCAACTTAACCAAAATTTTATCTTCATCTGCCACAAGCATTTCACCATAATCGAATCCATCTCCACTGCTTTTCCCACTTTCAACCTACGTACTATCTCACCCAGTTTTCACATGCTCGATTCTAGTCTATTTGGTTCAAGAACTCTAGCCAGACCCCCAGTAACATTCCTAATAACAAATTCATTGAGGAGAGCAAAGATGGTGGACCCAATGTCCTGCAAAGATGAAAACCAGAAGTTCTCGTTTCGAAATTGTCCCAAGCATTAGCTGGAACACTAAAGAGTAATAAACATTGGTCAATAGCACAAAAGAGCCCACTTGGACAAAATATTTTTTTCCTTTTGTTCCCAGGTGAGTTCGTCGTGCCGCTGGGAAGGAGGATCAACACTTTTAACACTTATGAGGATAGCGGAAGTAAAGCTAGCAGATTTCTAAGTTATAAAGCCTGTTCGAAATATCTAACAGTAATGCTTGCAAGAGGTCTGTTTACATGCAACATTTCAAACAGCTCAGAAATTTCATTATCAGGTTATCTGATCGAATGAGGAACTCCCAAATTATTTGATCAAAACCAGCATTTCAGATTCCCCAATTTCTTCAATAAATGTGGCAGTTTGGAACCTATAGAGGCCAAAATTAATTCAAACCTTCCACTGAGACCTGGTCTCAGACCGAGCCGCGGGGCGTTGACCCCTGAAATCCTCTCCAGGTAAACTAAGATTTCCCAATGACTGAGGTTCGGTTACTTTTATTCAGGCTTTGTTTATATGCTCTCTTAAATTATTTTTCTACGTTATTCTTTTATGTAACAGAGTTGATCAATGTGACTTCTTTTCTGTATTTTTTTCCTTTCATCATATCGTGTAAAATTAACTTTGCATAAAACTATTTAACTTTATGCATTTAAATGTATTTAAAATATTCATTACCGTAATGTTCGAATTAGAGAATAAAAATATATTGTTTTGTTATAGAACAGATAAATTATATTTTGTCCACTAGAAAAAGTCACATTTTTAAAGCATGTGATAGACCACATACTTTAACCATGTGATAAAGAACTTAATTATGCGTGTGATAAATCACACATATATATGTGATAGATAATATATTTAACTGAAATAATAGTCACACAAGTCTGAGTCACAATCTCAGGAAGATCCACTAAAGGACCATTGTCCCAGCTATACTACCTTGTGAAGGACCACTGTCCCAGCTATACTACCTTGTGAAGGACCACTGTCCCAGCTGTACTACCTTGTGAAGGACCACTGTCCCAGCTGTACTACCTTGTGAAGGACCACTGTCCCAGCTATACTACCTTGTGAAGGACCACTGTCCCAGCTATACTACCTTGTGAAGGACCACTGTCCCAGCTATACTACCTTGTGAAGGACCACTGTCCCAGCTATACTACCTTGTGAAGGACCATTGTCCCAGCTATACTACCTTGAGAAGGACCACTGTCCCAGCTATACTACCTTGTGAAGGACCACTGTCCCAGCTATACTACCTTGTGAAGGACCACTGTCCCAGCTATACTACCTTGTGAAGGACCACTGTCCCAGCTATACTACCTTGTGAAGGACCATTGTCCCAGCTATACTACCTTGTGAAGGACCATTGTCCCTGGATATAACACCCCAGGGATGATCAATATTCTCAGTTATATCTACCCCAGGAAGGATCACTTCTCCCCAGCAGTGAGCAATAACTGCTCACTCACTCCCACAAGAATTCAGTACGTGGATAAAATATTGGGTTTTGGGGACGGAAGACATGAGGTAAATATGTGTATTTCCTAAACTTTGGCATCATGGAAGTGTGAGAAATGTGAAAAGAATGGAAAGTTAGAGAGGAAAGTTAGGAAGGAATGCCTAGGGTGAGTTAAGAAAAAAAAGTTAGATGAGTTAGGTAGAAAAGTCAGAAGAGTTAAGTGGAAAAGTTTGGGAGAAGTATTAGGTTGGAGAATTTGGGAGAAGTATTATGTTGGAGAGTTTGGGAGAAGTATAAGGGTAGTGAGTTTGCGAGAAGTATTAGGTTGGTGAGTTTGGGAGAAGTAAGGGTGGTGAGTTTGGGAGACGCAATAGGTTGGTGAGTTTGGGAGACGCATTAGATTGGTGAGTTTGGGAGAAGTATTAGGTCGGAGAATTTGGGAGAAGCAGTAGAGAGGACAGTTAGAGAAAGAGTTAGAGAGAAGAATTAATTATCAGAGTTACGGAAGGGAGTTGGGAAGTAAAGTTAAAGAGAAGAGTCAGAAAGAAAAGTTACTGGAAGGGAAGAGATACAGAAGTGACTTAAGTGGAAGTGTTTAATAACAAATTAGGATCAAAGTGTTTGTAGGTGAAGTAATGAACGTGTGTAACGTATGACATGAAGATGAATTACACCAGTTGAGTAATGTAAGACAATGCCAGGCCTTCTGTTCTTACTCAAACTCTATACACTAAATCATAATCCTCAACAATATACCACCCCAACTCCTCATTCCAGTCCCTCAACCACATCCTTCACCTTTACTCCACACCCAACATTCTGACGCGTCGACGACTGCACGATGATTGGCGGACGTACGATCAAGCCTGCACCACACTGGTTTAATGCTTGATTAATTAACATAAAATAAATCAAATTCACACCATCAGAAGAATATAATTTCTTTCCACTTACACAGGTAGAAAAAATCCAGGAAAAGAAGAGGATCGTTTTTCTGTGAAAAAGTGACGTTGTCCAAAGTTCGTAAATGTTGTAGCACCTACACTGTCTCTGCACTAAAACCATACTCCCGGCCGGGATTGAACCCGCGGTCATAGAGTCTCAAAACTCCAGCCCGTCGCGTTAGCCACTAGACCAGCTAGCCACAATAAGATTCATCCAACTGCACTTCCTAGCAAAGACACAACATCCAGGAAAAAGAAGATGAGAAAATTACATTTCCGCGTGAAACAATTTGCCACAAATTGCTGACTGTATTTCTACGAAATTCTTCGTCATTGTAAAGCTTTCTAACGGGAAGTTGACAATACTGTGTTAAATACCAGAAACAGGAAATGATTGGCTAGGGTTTTCCAGATCACAAGAATTCATTTCCAGGCCAGCGTTAGCGACAAACGATTGGCAAAGCTTGTATAAAGCTTTGCCAATCATTTTCTCATTTCTGGGGCGTACTGACACATTGAAATTTTGTGTTACTGATAATTTTGTTGGCTATAATGCTAGGCCACCCGTCTCTTATGAATTTGACAGAATTTAGAATAAATTGGATATGAAAATTATTCAATTGGCAATAACTTTGTGGATGTGTAAGCGCGTTGACTGGTGAAATCACTGAACCTGGGCCGGTACATTTCCTGCTGTGTGTAAGCGCGTTGACTGGTGGAATCACTGAACATGGGCCGGTGTATTTCCTGCTGCGTGTAAGCGCGTTGACTGGTGGAATCACTGAACATGGGCCGGTATATCTCCTGCTGTGTGTAAGCGCGTTGACTGGTGGAATCACTGAACATGGGCCGGTATATCTCCTGTTGTGCTCCTTAATTCTTTTGTTCTATTTCTTCTGGGCTCACTTTAGCGCTGCATCTTGTGTACCTGTCTGCATATACAATGACTTTCTTCCAACTAGTTTAATATCGCCTGAGTTGGGTCTTTAGTTACATCGAAAACATTCCCGTTATTTCCATAACGTGGAATGCGGATTCTTATAAAAATGTCATAACCAGTATGCTGAGTTACACAGAGGAAGGCAATGTATGCGAGGAGTCACTGGGAGAGTGAATGAAGGGAGTCGGTGAAGAAGAGAAGGTGTGCGTGATGGGGTGGGTTGGTGAAGGGAGGG
The DNA here is from genome assembly GCF_038502225.1 of Cherax quadricarinatus. Lineage (NCBI taxonomy): Eukaryota > Metazoa > Arthropoda > Malacostraca > Decapoda > Parastacidae > Cherax > Cherax quadricarinatus. The sequence goes on from NC_091343.1 coordinate 24,900,608, forward strand.
ATGGAGGTGTTACAGGGAAGGAGATATTAAGGAAGATGCGATAGGGACGAATGAAAAAAGTTCGAAAATAAGTGAAAAGAGGAAGTTGAGGAGCCAGGAAATAGAGAAATTGAAGTTTTTGAATGGATGAACGCGGCAATGGAGAATCGGGAGGGGAAGGTGGGGAGGGGAAGGTGAGGAGGGGAAGGTGAGGAGGGGAAGGTGAGGAGGGGAAGGTGAGGAGGGGAAGGTGAGGAGGTCCCGGAAGTGAGGAGGACATAGGAAAAGAAGAAGGGAGAAACGAAGGACAAGGAATAGTGAGAAAAAAATACGTAAGAACGCAGCAAGGGGAAAATGTGAAGTGGAAACAGAAGAAAGAGACAGTGAGAAGAAAAAAAAAGTATGGAAGAGAACGACAAAATACCCGAGAAAATAGAACCGAAATTCAGACAACTCAATGAATATTTCTAGTAAAGAGAGCAACACTCCAGTGTAATAATAAAGGACGCAATAAAGATCTATTATATTTTTATTTAAAAAAATTGAACTTAGTTTCGTCTCGTCACGTGAAACCTGTGATTAAAAAAGTATTTAGGAGTTGCCAGAAAATTTGGGTTTCAAAGAAGTAATCATAAATATTTGCAATACTTCTCGTTGCTTTGCACAAAGTTTCATACGCAGCAGCGGCGTATATATATATATATATATATATATATATATATATATATATATATATATATATATATATATATATATATATATATATATATATATATATATGTATATATATATATATATATATATATATATATATATATATATATATATATATATATATATATATATATATATGTATATATATATATATATATATATATATATATATATATATATATATATATATATATATATATATATTTATATATATATGCAATAAGATCACAGTAAACAGGTGATTTCAAAATATGCAAAACAACCACTCTGAAAGAATAGAGAAATTCCAAGCGCTTTCGTGACTACTCACATTATCACATAGTTCCTTGATAATGTGAGTAGTCACGAAAACGCTTGGAATTTCTCTATTCTTTCAGAGTGGTTGTTTTGCATATATATATATATATATATATATATATATATATATATATATATATATATATATATATATATATATATATATATATATATGTATATATATATATATATATATATATATATATATATATATATATATATATATATATATATATATATATATATATATACACATATATATACACACATATATATACATACATTATATATCTCGCTGCCAACAGGATTCTAACCCGTGTTTGGAAGGTGTAATAATAATAATAATAATAATAATAATAATAATAATAATAATAACAATAATAATAATAATAATAATAATAATAATAATAATAATAATAATAATAATAATAATAATGAACTAGAGTGTCTTGATAAGGGAAGAAATTTGATTCAAGAAATTTTGTTACCACAGCCTCATAAGAAACCCAACCTAATTAACTTTCACCTCCCAGGAACCTGGTGCCTCCCAGCGCTCACGATTCACGCTTCACCTATGTGGTACTTCCCGCTCCATGTGGTGCTTCACGTTCCATGTGATGCTTCATGCTCCATGTGGTGCTTCACGCTACATGTGGTGCTTCACGCTCCATGTGGTGCTTCACGCTTCGGTATCGGCACTGGAACAGCCTTCTGGAACGAATTAAGTTCGTAACTCGAGGTACCACGTATGTGTTAGATCATTTCTGCCTGATGTATAGTGTTAGTCTGGGTAGTCTTGGATTATCTTAGTTAAATTAGAGGAAATTTAATGCTTGTAAGAATCATAGAGCACTGGACAGGTAGGAGACAATCAGGCTTGATCTGAAATCAGGTTGGGAGCTCTAATTCCCTGACTCAAGAACACTTCAAAAGCATCAAGGCTCTTGATAGATGCTAGGGTTGTAGTAACTAATTGATAGAATGAAAGGAGCAGAGCGAATGGGAATAACTACAAACGATGACAAAGAGAAAGAAGGGTCAAAGGGAGAAAGAGAAGAGCAATCATGCAAGAGAGAGAGAGAGAGAGAGAGAGAGAGAGAGAGAGAGAGAGAGAGAGAAGGATGCGTAGATGAGAAATGAAAAGACCAAAAGAACTAAGAGTCAAAGGATACCAGGAAAGAGAAATGTGTAGTTCTGTTAGCTGAGAGAGTGAATGCTACGGTGAGAACTTGGCGTTACATCTAGTACAGTGTGTCAGTATCGCTGCAACATTCCCCAGAGAAATGTCAACCTTCGAAAATGTAAAAGACGGGATCAAAACAAGTGTCCTGATGACACTGGGAAAGAAGAGACTCACTCAACTTTGCCTGAGTGCAGAGCATTGTTGAGTAACATTTCGCTCTGTTTGGAGTTTTACCGAGTCATGATTCGTTCTTTGTAGAGCTTTATCAAGTCATGTTTCACTCGGTGTAGAGCTTTATCGGGTAACACTTCTCCCTGTGTAGAGCGTTATCAAGTAATGTTTCGTTGTGTAAAGCTTTAACAAGCTTTGACATGATCACGCTCTACACAAGAGAAGCGTTGTCCCAGCGAAAGTTTATTCTGCAACATGGGTCTGTTTTCGTTATTAACAGGAGTAAAAAAAAGTGATAAAATTTGTCTGACACGTTAACCAGATTTAAATTGCAGAATTTAATTTACTGGCTGAGAGATGTTTTCCTACATTAACTTATTTACAGGTCCGAGAGCTATTATCCAACCTTCGATCATTTCAATTCCCAGCTCTGTCTTAGGTACACTAAATAACACAAAAAAGGCACAATACCGTGACTGGAACGATACACAAATAACCCGCACATAGAAGAGAGGAGCTTACGACGACGTTTCGGTCCGACTTGGACCATTTACAAAGTCACACTAACGAAAAGGAGAGAAAGAGGGGTATATATAAGCAGGAGGTGGTAGCAGCAGTAGTAGTAGTAGTTAGGTACACTACAAGCCCTTTATCTTCATCCTCACGAATCCACCCACAGTAGTCGACTAACATCCAGGCACCTATTTACAGGTTACTAAATCACGGAGGTGGGGGTTCGAATACGCAGCAATCGACTTCTAAGACTCACAGGCCAGTGTGTTATCCACTTGACCATACCGGACTTGCCTGCCTTGGGTTCAAGCACCATCCGTTCCGTGATTTGTTTACGATTTAGTAAACATTTGTTATTACTGTTTCGTGAGTATTTGTTATTACAATTTCGTGAGCATTTGTTATTACTGTTTCGTGAGCATTTGTTATTACTATCTCGTGAGCATTTTTTATTACGAATTCGTGAGCATTTACCGCTAAAGAGCACACCTGGTTATCACCTTGTTATGACCTGCGTATCACCTGGATATCACCTGGCTACCACCTGGGTATCGATGATAAATTAGACACATATGCAACTCTTGGGTATCTTTGTTAAGGAAACGTTTCGCCACACAGTGGCTTCATCAGTCCATACACAGGAGAAGCTTGAAGAACAGGAGGAGAATAAGGTAATCAGTCCCTCAACCTTGAGTCGATGTGGTTAGTCCATCAATCTTGAATAGAATACGATGGACTGACCACATCGACTCAAGGTTGAGGGACTGATTACCTCATTCTCCTCCTGTTCTTCAAGCTTCTCCTGTGTATGGACTGATGAAGTCACTGTGGCGAAACGTTTCCTTAATAAAGATACCCAAGAGTTGCACATGTGTCTAATTTATCAATGTGTCGGTTCTGTGAACCACTCATCTACACCTGGGTATCACCTGGGTGTCTCTATTTATGAAGGCGTGTCGCCTAACAGTAGCTATTTTCACTCCATCAGGGATTAGATATGGAACACTGGAAGAAGTGGAGATGCAGTTTTGAAAAGTACCTCAGCCTTGACTGATATTCAGTCACTTGGCCTTGATAATGCAGGAAACCTCTGTTATGTAGTATACTGTACTGTTGTAATAAATTTGTAATGTGGAGTGTATGTAGTGCAGTGAAGGTCCATAAAAACAGTGTCAGTGCTTAAATGGATGCCAACTGAAGGGCGCCTGTGTCTTATTCATCGGCTTGTTGGTACTGTATACCAGTAATGTAATGGTGTATACCAGTAATGTAATGGTGTATACCAGTAATGTAATGGTGTATACCAGTAATGTAATGGTGTATACCAGTAATGTAATGGTGTATACCGGTAATGTAATGATGTTTACCAGAGTAGGTGAATCGGTTCAATAGGTTTAGGGAGAGATGCTTTTGCTTCTCCACCTTCCCAGGAGGGAAAAAGTTCCTCTAAAATTGCCTCGTGTTATATGCATAAAGAAGCCTATACTGCACTAAAAGGAATCGTCAAAACTTTGCGACTGTCCTCAGCAGAAGAATATATTTGCTACCAGCTGAATCGTCTCTTTTATACGACAGTTTTATGTCAGTAGAAGAAGAAGAAGAAGAAGAAGTAGAAGAAGAAGAAGAAGAAGAAGAAGAAGAAGAAGAAGAAGAAGAAGAAGAAGAAGAAGAAGAAGAAGAAGAAGAAGAAGAAGAAGAAGAAGAAGAAGAAGAAGAAGAAGAAGAGAGGTTGAGACTTTTCTGAACGATTTTACATATTTTTTTTTCACTCTTTTCCCCTCTCTGCTGTACTATCACATTTAGCTTAAAAATGGACATATCTAAGTACGTTTTTTTTTTATTTTAGAAGTTTTAAAAAAATTCAATTGATAGAACAATCATAACATCTCTTCAGATATTATTATTAGTCGTTTCTGAATTAGACTGAAAAAAAGCCTATTGTTTTGATGGCGTAACATCTAGTCAATATAAACTCAGTTACTGCACTTGTGTTTTATTTAGAGAGCAGAGGACAAATTAGTGAAGAATCTAGGAGAGATTAGCCAGTCACCTGTCCAGAAACGACGAGAGAATTAGATAAAATTATCTAGAGTGCTCTTGTTAAAAGTAGCAGGAACGACTTTAGAAAAACGTAACTAAGGAGACCCTGGAAAAAGTAACGAGGGAGATCAGGATAAAAGTTATACAAATAATGTTGATATTTTCGTTGAATAATTTTATATATTACCAAGTTGGGAGTTTGTGAAGCATTTAACGTTGAGGTAAAAACACGTAGCCAGCTGACAGGGCTGAAAAGCTTCCTCCAGTGACGAATAGGATTTATAAGGGAACTTCTCGCCAGCACCAGAGGACACTGAGAGCTGTTTATAAACTATTAGTTTATTGTATTATAGGTACAATATTTTGACTTTTAATTTACAACTTTTTGGCATGTGAAATTTACTGTAAACAGTTGAATTTACGGGCTGGGATCGGAATTCATGAGTCATACTGCGTGTGAGGAGTGAAGGATTTATTAGATTTGATAGACGGGTAGATCCTGTTACTTGGATCTGAAACCCTTCCCAAGTATCAAGGAACCTCCTTGAAGGAGGATAGGAGAACCATTCACTAGTTCTTACTTACTCCTCTTGAAGAGGTGCGTATAAATACACGAAAGAAATCATATTCTCTATTTTTTTTTCTGGTTTTTACCTTGGCCGTTTAACAGAATCCTTTGACTGAGAAATGTAAACAAAAACTCATTAGAAACCACAAAATGTTGAGTTCAAATTAGCAGGAAAATGTAAGTGGAATACCGCTGGAGCACTCAGAATAATTACCACTGAGGATAACTGCTCCCAGAGGTACCGCAGCATCCTGAACTTTGAAGAAAATACCTAACTAGAATATCAAGCAATTGTAATGATCCCGGACAATGCCAACAGCCAAAAAAAAAAATTAAGTAACTCACACTCACGCCTAAGTTTCCAGGACGGGTGAACCAGTGCTTGTTGCTGCTGTGGACCACTCTACACACCCAGCCTGTAGCAGTATAGTCAGAATAAGCCTTTACTAAGATAGCGTTTAGCTTCAATATGAGCGAAACATTCCAATAAATCCATGTTCTACTACATGCGTCTCTGTGGTCATTAATGTTAGCAGTATAAACTTCAACCACAGATACAAAAAAATCTTTACGAACAGCATGAATGACATCATTCCAATAATTCAGAACTCGACTTGAAGATTTAGTGTACATGTTGATTCCGTTGGAGTAAACAATTAAGACGAATTTATACCTGATGCAGATTCACAAGCCGTCATGCAGTGGTTATATATTAACTCGTCTGGTACCCAGTTTCAGAATTTTTCACTTGGAAATACGGAAATTTAAAATTAATCATTCTTCTTGATGTTTCGCGCCACCTCCCCAACTAGTTAATAATGTCCAAGTCGGTCTGAAACGTCGTCATCAGACTTTCTTTCCTCTGTGCGGGTTAGTTGTGGATTCTACCAACCCGTTTGAGAAGATTATTTAGTGTGTTTTTCGTTGTGTATCTGTCAGGATGTTCAGGAGGACGGATATAGCAACTTATCGCCTACAACAAACACAGGTTTATTGGAGGCTTTTATTGTGACAACGTTTCGTTATCTGTAGGCTGATTTAATAACGATCTAGAGCGAAACGTTGTCACAATATTCTTCCTCTTCTTCTTTCTCTACTTTTTCTGCTTCTAATTATTATTACTATTACTCTCATTATTATTATTATTAATATTTAATTATAATTATTATTACTTTCATTATTATTTTTATTATTTAATTATTATAATTATTATTACTTTAATTATTATTATTATTATTATTATTATTATTATTATTATTATTATTATTATTATTATTATTATTATTATTATTATTCTTGGTATTATTATTATTACATTCATGGAGAAGCGGCAAACCCGTGGGTGTCATACAACACCTGGGGTAAATACAAGGTGGTCACACTGAATTCAGGAGAGGAAAAAATCAGCTATGGTTCCTTGGATCAGGATCCCTTCACCAAGGAATCGGAGGCACCACCATCCTCATCCTCCTCCCTGGCCCCAGGAAGAGCCACTAATTATACTAAATCTACATATATTCTTCCCAATATAATCCCTACTTCTGCTTGTTAATTACCCTTCCTGCCTGGCCATTATTCCAAACAATACTCTTAATTACCTTACTGTAACTTTTTTCCCAGCAGTAAATTACTTTGTTACATTCCTCGCTCTATTTGGAATAATTTTTTACCCTTGTCAAGACTAGAGAAAAAACTAATTACTTAGTTATTAAATTAGTATTTCATTGTATGTAATTTGTATGTTTTTAACTGCATGTAAATTGTATGTAATTTGTAAGTAATTTGTATGTACTCTATGTAATGCGAATTTACTGTATGTAATATATATGTACTGTGTGTAATGTGTATGTACTGTATGTAATGTGTATGTACTGTATGTAATGTGTATGTACTGTATGTAATGTGTATGTACTGTATGTAATGTGTATGTACTGTATGTAATGTGTATGTACTGTATGTAATGTGTATGTACTGTGTGTAATGTGTATGTACTGTATGTATATAATTTTAATGTGTTTATTTCGTCGGTATTCGCGGTACTTCACATGTAAGTATCCAGAAAATTTCTTATCTTCTTGCTGAAAGTACATTAAGTATTTCATAGTGTAAGTGTATACAGTATTTCATGGTGTAAATACTTACAATATTTAATTTTGTAAAAATACGTAAGATTTTTGTAGTGTAATTGACCCGTCTTGTTGTTTCTTGCTCATTTGTGATTTGCCAATTGCCCAGAACAAACTTATTGTGGGCTATTTAATAATTGTTTTACCCACGATATGACACCAGTAGAAAGAAAGATGGTTGGTACGTAAGGAACACAGAACTTAAATTATATTAAGCAATCTTCCACTGGCATAACGAATGGGCATTATCTACTTCCACTGATGCGTCCCGCCAACTTGTGACGTTGTCTTCAGCTGTGGCATCTCTTCTCTGGCTTCGTGATGTAAGACAATGTGACTGAACTCGTTTTATCAAGCATAAGGAACTAAATACCTTCTGTCAAGGCTAAGGGACTGATCTCCTTCAATCATGGTTAAGGGACTGAGCTCCTTCAATCATGGCTAAGGGACTGAGCTCATTCAATCATGGCTAAGGGACTGAGCTCCTTCAGTCATGGCTAAGGGACTGAGCTCATTCAATCATGGCTAAGGGACTGAGCTCCTTCAATCATGGCTAAGGGACTGAGCTCATTCAATCATGGCTAAGGGACTGAGCTCCTTCAGTCATGGCTAAGGGACTGAGCTCCTTCAATCATGGCTAAGGGACTGAGCTCACTCAATCATGGCTAAGGGACTGAGTTCCTTCAGTCATGGCTAAGGGACTGAGCTCCTTCAATCATGGCTAAGGGACTGAGCTCCTTCAATCATGGCTAAGGGACTGAGCTCATTCAATCATGGCTAAGGGACTGAGCTCCTTCAGTCATGGCTAAGGGACTGAGTTCCTTCAGTCATGGCTAAGGGACTGAGCTCCTTCAATCATGGCTAAGGGACTGAGCTCCTTCAGTCATGGCTAAGGGACTGAGCTCCTTCAATCATGGCTAAGGGACTGAGCTCCTTCAATCATGGCTAAGGGACTGAGCTCCTTCAATCCTGGCTAAGGGAATGAGCTCCTTCAATCATGGCTAAGGGACTGAGCTCCTTCAATCATGGCTAAGGGACTGAGCTCCTTCAATCATGGCTAAGGGACTGAGCTCCTTCAGTCAAGGCTAAGTGACTGAACTCATTTAAATTATCTCACCGCTTCTTCCACTGTCTCCAGTATAAAAGCGGCCTCAGTATTTGAGTGAAATAATAGCCAGCTGCTCAGGGGAAACGTCTCGTCAGTAAAAATACCCAGGTGAATATGCCTTATTCATCAAGTTGTTCGTATTGTGTACCATTAATGTCACGAATCTTCCGGAGTATGAAGATGAATGTGATCCCTCGGGTTTCATCTACGTCTGCAAGTGGCGTCTTTCCAAACACCAGCGACTTTAAATTAGCAGCTTCCCCATACCCCCCATACAGCAAAGTCTCAACCGGAAAGAGGATATCCATAGAGAGGGGATGATAGAATTAAAAATCTACACGGAAGTAAATATTCAAAGGAAATCTCATTGAAGGTCTTCAACCAAGTTCACCAGCCTCTCTGTGCAAGGGTATATCTATCAGTCACATCAACAGAGAGAACTTCATCTGAAAGCCTTAGAAAATTGCTTTGAGGGGGTTATGGTTTGGGGAGGACTAATGTACCATTTCATTTACTCTTTTAAGTCACAAACTCACAAGCATCATCAAAGAACGCAATATCACCCAGACATCACAAATTCAATAAGATTGGGAAACCTAACTTTATTATCCCTTCCTCTTCCTTCTTCTGTCGCTCTACCCTCGTACACTGCTCCAAATATTTTCATTTTTTATTCCCCGAATTTCTTTTCCGTTCTTAACAGTAGTTGAAAAGGTAAGGAAAAACGAGCGAGTGAGGTGAAGGTCAAACTGAAATTGCGCTTGTTGACCAGTTCTGGCTGCCAAGTTTTTTCCCGGATAATTTTTTAGGATTAGGAGAACTTATCTCTTCTCTATACTGAGTTTTTTTCACGCACGATAACAATACAGTAGCGTACTGATTATTGTAGTGTTAAACCACTAACTGGAAAGCAACTAGAATGGAAAGCAATATTTTGACCTACATTCAGATACAAGCAAAGATATTATACACTGTTGAATATGTACAGTGGCTGGAATAATTCACAGTTAAGGCACAATTTGGAGAGGAGCTTTAGACGATGTTTCAGTCAATTCTGGACCATTATCAGGTAGGTAATGCAGCAAACCTTATTAGCATATAGCATACACTTAGAGCATCTGCTCGTACACACCTGGGGAAAATAAGCATCTCAGAAAATGGATTCGTGTACACATGATCCACTTACCTGTTGATAATTCCGGGATCACCGCCCCTGAGTCCAGGTCTCAGACTAAGCCTTTAAGTTGACGGTCCGGTCTAAGGAACTGTTGGTACCTTAGGCACGAAGTCTGACGAAGACATCCCAGACTGACTGATCAGGGGTCACTCGCTTCTCTTAGCTCAGTGATTTTTCTTGCACCTACACATTTAATTACCAACATCACACATTCTCCCTCTCTCTCTCTCTCTTGGCCTCCCTGTTCATTTAATTTCTCCTTGAACACTTGTAAATTTACCTTATCCTCTAGGTTCACACAGTCACCTCCCCTCATAAAAAATAGTATCTAATTATTTTATCAGTGCACATGTCAATATCAAATGCTTTTAACTGATATACAAATGATGCTTTTATGTAACACAATCAACCGGAGCTCCGATTCACCGGCCATTTTCATACACTCTATAAAAAAAATAACTTGTTTTAACCTTCCGCATTCACATTTGCTCTAATTCAATTTTATCAAACAGTTCGACGTGTGGGCAGGCAGACAACGCCGAAATCCTTACACAGTCTGATGCCACACGATTTATTTTTTGCAACTAAATGTAACTTGTTGATACAGAAGATTCCATTTCCATTATCCCCAGTCAGGGCTTTGAAGGAAGTTTTCAGCATCTCGAAATACGATCCTTGGGTCTGGAAGTGGTCTTTCTTGGTTTCGAAGTACGCTTCCTTCGTCTCGAATGGCATTTCCAGGGTTTCGAAATAGGACTTCCTGTGTATCGAAGTATGTAGGCTTCTGGGTATGGAGGTAGGCTTCTGGGTATGGAGGTTGGCTTCTGGGTATGGAGGTAGGCTTCTGGGTATGGAGGTAGGCTTCTTGGATTTCGGAGGAGTCTTGCAAGGACTCAAATAAGACATCAATGGTCAGAAGTCTTCCCAGGTCTCGAGCTTACAAGAAAACCCAATCACTTCCACACAGGTGTGTATCTGCTCTCCAGCTAACAGCAGCATCACCACTACACGTCTTCGAGCCGAGTAAAGGCCAAAATAACACAATACCGTGACTGGAAGAATACACGAATGACCTGCACATAAGAGAGAGAAAAGCTTATGAAGACGCTTCAGTCCATTTACAAAGTCACACTTTGTAAATGGTTCAAGTCGAACCAAAAAGTTGTACTAAGCTTTTTTCTGGCTTCTATGTGCGGGTTATTTGTGGATCAAAGCTATGTATTCAGTAACTAAACTCAGTATACTGATACACATACACACTTGTTAACAGCTACCCGGAGTGCACAGACAACCAGAGGTGAAAAGAGCTTACTAAAGGCGACACTAGTTTAGGGCAATCCAATTAAAGCTTACCAAACCTTTCATAATAATGATTACAGCGATTTTATAGTACAGTTGGAAGGTCATGTTAAGAGATAAAAAGAGAACTTATGCCAAAGACTTCCACGCACTAATGACGTATTTACAATAACCGCACACAGCGTTAGAGGCATATACAACACAATGTTAGAGGCATATACAACATAATGTTAGAGGCATATACAACACAATGTTAGAGGCATATAAAACACAATGTTAGAGGCATATACAACACAATGTAAGAGGCATATACAACATAATGTTAGAGGCATACACAACACAGCGTTAGAGGCATATACAACACAATGTTAGAGGCATATACAACACAATGTTAGAGGCATATAAAACACAATGTTAGAGGCATATACAACACAATGTTAGAGGCATATAAAACACAATGTTAGAGGCATATACAACACAATGTTGGAGGCATATACAACACAGCGTTAGAGGCATACACAACACATCGTTAGAGGCATATGCAACACAATGTTAGAGGCATATGCAACACAGCGTTAGAGGCATATGCAACACAATGTTAGAGGCATATACAACACAATGTTAGAGGCATATACAACACAATGTTAGAGGCATATGCAACACAATGTTAGAGGCATATGCAACACAATGCTAGAGGCATATGCAACACAGAATTAGAGGCATATGCAACACAACCGTAGACATGAAATATCCTCAGCAACAGTGATATGCCACAGCCTTTCACAGCATCAGTGATATGCCACAGCCTTTCACAGCATCAGTGATATGCCACAGCCTTTCACAGCATCAGTGATATGCCACAGCCTTTCACAGCATCAGTGATATGCCACAGCCTTTCACGGCGTCAGTGAAGTATATTCTGATATATACAAAAACTGTTTGATGATAAATGCCCGGAATAAACTAAGTTTCATTTACATAAAATAAAAAATACAGTGAAGCTGTTTCTCTCTCTCTCCAAAACAACATTTTATTTTTATTTAGGCGAAGTATTGAAACCGTCACGTTCCTGCCAGAGGCTGATATAATATGATAAAGTGAAGGAGTGAGTGATGATGGAAGTGTTTCTTCTTTTTTGGGGGTCACTCATGCTCGATGGGGAACCGCCGATGTTTCAATGAAAAAAAAAAATAACAAAGTGAATTTATGATAATATGACATGATAATATGACATGATTGGTAATATGAAATAATTGGTGACATGATAATTTGATTTAGCATTTCATGATAATATGAAAACTGATGACATAGTAGGATATGATGCAATTAAAACGGAGATATAAATTGATGTATAAAATCCCAGCATAACACAACAGTAGGTGCATCAGGGACGAGAAAGAGAGGAAACAGAGAAGCAAATAAAGAGAACTTAATAGCTCAAGAAAACAAAACCTATCAATTCCTCATCAGAGGAATTGTAGCTAATGATAATAATGCAGAGAGAGAGAGAGAGAGAGAGAGAGAGAGAGAGAGAGAGAGAGAGAGAGAGAGAGAGAGAGAGAGAGAGAGAGAGAAACTGACAATAATTCGTTATCGTATACAATGCAAGTTGAATAATTACTAGTGAATGATTTATTTAATAGATCATCCCATGCATTACTTGTGCAATAGATCACCATAGGCATCCGTCGCACTTAAACACAATGTCAATATTATGATGCAAAATATTGCTTGAGGCAAAGCTGCAACACTGCAGATGTTACATTTGGAAGGTGAAGAGGCAGTTCAATCCACACATGTCAGCCTCGGAAATGGAAGAGGAGTTGAGAGTGTGTTGAAGAGACGAGAGGGAACGTAAGGTCAGATCCGCATCTGAGGTGATGCTGTGTGTCTTATCTCGTGTTTTACGATGTTGAGAAAATTTTACAAGAAAAGACTATTTTACTCTGGGCAAGCAACCGAAGGGATCTGGGTTTGTTTCCCTGTCGGAGTGAGAAACATGGGCAGTCTCCAATCGTCTTCTGCCTCTGTTCTCCTAGCAGTAAATAGGTACCTGGATGTTAGTTAACTATTGAGAGTTGCATCCTGGTGAGCAGGTAGAGCAGGTAGTGAGAAGGTAGTTTCTGACTCCTCAGAAAGCCTTTATAATAAATAATAAAAAAAATCTTATGAGGGAAAAATAACTATGGTCAAAACGTCATCAACACATTTTCAAAGTACCGAATACCGAATATTGTGTTCATTCTCTTTTTCTTCTCCAAAGACAAAATTCATAGGTTTCGTCTGTGTAGGCTGGTCTCAGATAAACAATTAAAGTTAAGACACACTTGTTTAGTGTTAATGTAACAAAATTATAATTACAAAGATGGCAGCTACTCCGATTTCATTCAAAACGACAGCTATCTGGATTTCGTTATTAACAAAATCGGCCTCGCAGTAAAAATTAGAAGTGCTGTTTAGCCCTGATTTTTCTGAATTCAAATCTGTCTTGCCAGTATACCACTGAGTTTATAATTAAGACATCACTTGCACACATGATCTTCAGACACTTTGTTCATGATAGCAAACTCACGTGATATATATATATATATATATATATATATATATATATATATATATATATATATATATATATATATATATATATATATATATACATATATTTATATATATATATATATATATATATATATATATATATATATATATATATATATATATATATATATATATATATATATATATGTAGGGGAAGTGGAATATTCAAATGGCTTCAGGAAGAAATCCAAATATTCTTCCTTGAAGCCTTTTTATCCACTTCTCCGAGGCTATGGGTCCCACAATTTACACCAGAGGTGGACCCCATCCCATTATATATATATATATATATATATATATATATATATATATATATATATATATATATAATTCACTTGACTCAAAGAGCAGGTTAAGTATTGTGTGAGAATTCTGAAAATATTTATACACTGATTCCAAAGAAAAGAAAATTTTGTCTGATGGTTGAACCCATTGAACACACAGCCATTTTAAGCTTCCATTCAGTAACAATACCTACAACCTACCACTTGTACCAGTATCTTACTACAGTTCTAGCAGCAGGCTTTCAGTGTTCTACCAGACTGTTTACAATTTTCAAAACGTTACAGATCTTGTTCTTTATAGCGCAATGTTAGAAAACATATACAAAGGATACAGTACGTATATAAAGAATGCAATGCATATATGACTAATGCTGAGCTGAGTAAACTAATGCTGAGCTGAGTAAACTAATGCTGAGCTGAGTAAACTAATGCTGAGGAGAGTAAACTAATGCTGAGCTGAGTAAACTAATGCTGAGCTGAGTAAACTAATGCTGAGCTGAGTAAACTAATGCTGAGCTGAGTAAACTCTTCCAAACAAGTTTGATGCGAGTGACTAATTGGTCCGAGTATATTTCTTCGCAGTATTTAAGAATAGGTCACAGCATGTAAATAATACTTCCTCGTACTGACGCTCATAATTAGCTAATAAAGTCCAAATTTTTTAAGCAATCTAACCCTATAGGAAGGCATTCAAATTCGACTAAGGAAGGTCAGGGCACGTCCCAATTTCTAGGGTAAAAAGTCCTTAACCAGCAACAAGGACCTTAGGAACCTCCCTAGAAATTTCTACTTGCTGAGAGAATTACTCCCAGGTATAAACTTAATTTTCTTTCATGAGTATTGTGATGGTAATGGCGCTTTCAGAAATTAAGTGTTAATGAGGAATATTATTGTACCACCAAAGAAATGTTTCGTTATGAAAATAAACTATAAAAATATGTAACACTTAATTTTAAAACATATATACACCACAATCTTCCCTTCAAGGTTCAAGGCTGAAGATGTAGTGATGAGTCCCTAGGAAGTGTTTCATAAAAGTTCTCCCAGAAATCTGGTAAAAGTTCTCCCAGAAATCCGGTAAAAGTTCTCCCAGAAATCTGGTAAAAGGATGAAACACATCTCACTGAGAGCAGTTCAGGTCAGCAAATAGATGAGAAGAGTCTCCAAACAAACTGTCGAGTGAATGTGGTAGATGACTTCTTTACAACATTCAGAAACTTCTGCCCACTGGATAAAAACTTCCTGATCAATGTTTCAGCTCCACGTATACGAATACTTCATTCGTACCTGACTAGACTGCTGATAAACAAAGAGAGGGTATCAATACTCACGAAATCGTAATGACACGATTGCAAACAAAACATACCACGGGTGGGGTTTGAACCCGCGATCAGGGTATCAAAACTCCAGACCGTCGCGTTAGCCACTGGGCCAGCTAGCTTCAATAAGATTCATCCAACTAGGGTATCAGATGGTCAAGCATAACACCACAGCACTGGTGATACATAATGTATCACCGCTGCTGT
>NC_091343.1:24921190-24931190 GCF_038502225.1 Cherax quadricarinatus
ACCAGGGTTCGTGCTGGCACTGCTTGAACGACCAGGGTTCGTGCTGGCACTGCTTGAACGACCAGGGTTCGTGCTGGCACTGTTTGAATGTTCATGGTAATTACTGGCACTGTTTGAATGTTCATGGTAATTACTGGCACTGTTTGAATGTCCAGGGCTCGTACTGGCACTATTTGAATGTTCATGGTAATTACTGGCACTGTTTGAATGTCCAGGGTTCGTACTGGCACTATTTGAATGTTCGTGGTAATTACTGGCACTGCTTGTTTGACCAGTGTTCGTACTGGCACTATTTGAATGTTTATGGTAATTACTGGCACTGCTTGAATGTCCATGGGTCGTACTGGCACTGTTTGAGTGTTCATGATAATTGCTAGCACTGTTTGAATGTTCATGGCAATTACTGGCACTGTTTGAATGTCCAAGGTACATACTGGAACTGTCTGAATGTCCAGGGTACGTACTGGCACTGACTGTTTGACTGGCACTACTAATGTGTTCAGTCTGGGGCGTCAGGCAGCTAAAGTAATGCTGATGAGCAAGATACAAACGCAGCAGTAAGGTAAGTCTATTTATAAAAAGTCTCACCTACACTGAAGGTTTCCTCAGTCATGCACTTAGGAGACTAAATAGGAAGATAGCAGCAGCAGTCGCTAGTTAAAGATGATACATGTTTCACGTCTCGGTATTGCAAACCATTTTCTTCATCAGAGAGTAAACTTGTCGGGCAACAGATTGTGGGCTACTGATGATATTAGTGTAATAACATAACGTTAGCATACACGAATTAGACAGTCTGAAAGTTGTCTCAAAAGCAGTTTAACAAAGATCCTGCTTAAGCAATCACGAGTTCTCAAACAATTATCTCCTCAGGAATGTGTGTGTGTGTGTGTGTGTGTATGTGTGTGTGTGTGTGTGTGTGTGTGTGTGTGTGTGTGTGTGTGTGTGTGTGTGTGTGTGTGTGTGTGTGTGTGTGTGTGTGTGTGTGTGTGTGTGTGTGTGTGTGTGTGTGCGTGAATGACATATAAATGGAGATTAAAACTTGAGACTATTTTCAGACATTGTTTTGTTTGGTCATTGTAATAGAGTCTGGAGGAAAATAAAATATCTCATCAGCTTATGTACACCTACCATGTTTTTCCTCTAGAGACAAGTCAGCACGTGTCAGCATATGTCAGCATGTGTCAGCTCCTGTCAGCACACGTCAACACGTCATTCTTTTAGCCTAATCACAAATAACTTCTGCCAAGGCTTGTGTAAAAACTTGGGTCACCATTATCTTAACAAAGATTAGGTAAATGCGTACACATGTTAGCAAATTTCTAAAAGCCAGGTAAATTTTAACATAGGTTGGATAAATTCTAACATAAGTAAATTAACCGATATAACTATGCCTAAAACTTTTGCAAGATTAGGTTAGGAGCCCACCTGAATTTTGACGAAAAAAACATCCATGCTAAAAATGTAAAAAAATAAATCCATACTGGAAAATGTATGTAAGGGGTTTTGAATGAGAGAGATTGGGATGAGGGGAAAGAAAGAGGTAATGGAGGGGTGGTGAAGAGTTGATTGAGGAAAGAGAACCGGAGCGTCAGTGCTGGGGAAAATTTCGCCTGAATAAAAATTGACCTTGTTAGAAATCCAAACACTGTAAGAGGGTAGACGACCAACATAATCCTGTTAATAGATATTTTTAGATACTCTTGATGATGATTAACGTAAAGAAGTTTCTTTTATGAGCACACACACACACACACACACACACACACACACACACACACACACACACACACACACACACACACACACACACACACACACACACACACACACACACACGGAAATTAAAGAAAGTGCAAAGGTTTCCAACAAGGCTAGTCCCGGAGCTAAGGGGCATGTCTTAAGAGGAAAGGTTAAGGGAAATCGACCTGACGACACTGGAGGACAGGGGAGATAGGGGAGATATGATAACATATAAAATACTGAGAGGAATTGACAAAATGGACAGAGACAGGATGTTCCAGAGATGGGACACAGCAACAAGGGGTCACAATTGGAAGTTGAAGACTCAGTTGAATCACAGGGATGTTAAGAATTATTTCTTCAGTCACAGAGTTGTCAGAAAGTGGAGTAATCTGGGAAGTGATGCAGTGGAGGCAAGATCCATAAATAGCTTTAAGAACAGGTATGATAAAGCTCATGGAGCAGGAAGAGTGACCTTGTAGCGACCAGTGAAGAGGCGGGGCCAGGAGCTGTGACTCGACCCTTGCAACTGCAACTAGTTGAACACAACTAGGTGAGTACAGAGTGAATCAGTTGGCTCCTTGCATCGCCAGCATTACTAAGGAATTTATATGTTTAATTAAGAACTGAGACAATGTGGAAAATACTTCTGAGGAGAATTTCCTCTCTGGTTGTGTCTTATATAAGTATCGTGAGTGTGATTTGTACAACCACAGTTAGTTGGTAATTAGTTGTGCGAGAGGTTTGTATCATTATGGTGTGAGAGGCAGTGAACACCACACGTTGTACTGACGTTGTGTGAGAGGCAGTGAACACCACACGTTGTAATGACGTTGTGTGAGAGGCAGTGAACACCACACGTTGTACTCTGGTGTGAGAGGCAGTGAACACCACACGTTGTACTGACGTTTTGTGAGAGGCAGTGAACACCACACGTTGTACTCTGGTGTGAGAGGCAGTGAACAGCACACGTTGTACTGACGTTGTGTGAGAGGCATTGAACACCACACGTTGTACTCTGGTGCGAGAGGCAGTGAACACCACACGTTGTACTGATATTGTGTGAGAGACAGTGAACACCACATGTTGTACTCTGGTGTGAGAGGCAGTGAACACCACACGTTGTACTGATGTTGTGTGAGAGGCAGTGAACACCACACGTTGTAATATTGTGATGTGAGAGGCAGTGAACACCACACGTTGTACTGCTGTTGTGTGAGAGGCAGTGAACACCACGCGTTGTACGGCAGTGAACACCACACGTTGTACTGCTGTTGTGTGAGAGGCAGTGAACACCACACGTTGTACTGCTGTTGTGTGAGAGGCAGTGAACACCACACGTTGTACTGTAGTTGTGTGAGAGGCAGTGAACACCACGCGTTGCACTGCTGTTGTGTGAAAGGCAGTGAACACCACACGTTGTACTGCTGTTGTGTGAGAGGCAGTGAACACCACACGTTGTAATATTGTGATGTGAGAGGCAGTGAACACCACACGTTGTACTGCTGTTGTGTGAGAGGCAGTGAACACCACGCGTTGCACTGCTGTTGTGTGAAAGGCAGTGAACACCACACGTTGTACTGCTGTTGTGTGAGAGGCAGTGAACACCACACGTTGTACTGCTGTTGTGTGAGAGGCAGTGAACACCAGTTTTTGTACTGCTGTTGTAAGAGGCAGTGAACAACACCACATGTTACACCACTGGTATGACAGACACAGAACACCACGCACTGTTCTACTGACATAGTAAACAGTGAACATAAAACAGTAAACATACATTATAACAAGAGTGTAGATAATACACTAAGTGAGAACTCATTACACAGAGTTTTCAAAAGTTTTCGAAACCCTCCATGTATGACTGAATTCACTAGGAAAAAATTGTTTTCAAAAGTAACTAAGCGTGTCCCTCAAAAAAAAAAAATCCATTAGTAGGACTGTGGTGTCTGCGCTGGTATGAAACACCTAGCACTAGGACCCTGACCGACGAGGCTATAAAAAAAATGGTCTGTTCTGACCCAATCCACAGGTGGTCTGTAGGATACCATAGACTAACACTCGTGTTAGTCTATGGCTCTATTGATCACATCCACTGATGCTGGTTTATGAATCTATCAAATTAAAGAAAGCTTCCCTCATGTTCCTTAAATCAACCCTGAATACGTTTTATCCCCCAGGAACTCTTCGACCCACTGTTTTTTTTTTTAGCTCGTCCCCAGGAGTGTAATATAATAGTAATCTATACATACCACGTGTCAGCTTGTGACGGTCTCTTAACAGTATTGCGATCTCTCGTCAACAAATTATAATAATGGTGTTTTGATCGTCTGCTGTTGGATGCATAAATAGCCCAGGGAAAGATGAAGAGGTGTGTGTGTGTACTCACCTATTTGTACTCACCTATTTGTGGTTGCAGGGGTCGAGTCCTAGCTCCTGGCCCCGCCTCTTCACCGGTTGCTACTAGACCCTCTCTCTCCCCGCTCCATGAGCTTTATCAAACCTCGTCTTAAAACTGTGTATGGTTCCTGCCTCTACTACGTCATTTTCTAGGCTATTCCACTGCCTTACAACTCTATGACTGAAGAAATACTTCCTACTATCTCTCTGACTCATTTGTGTCTTCAACTTCCAATTGTGGCCTCTTGTTTCTGTGTCCCCTCCCTGGAACATCCTGTCCTTGTCCACCTTGTCTATTCCACGCAGTATTTTATATGTCGTTATCATGTCTCCCCTGACCCTCCTGTCCTCCAGTGTGTGTGTGTGTGTGTGTGTGTGTGTGTGTGTGTGTGTGTGTGTGTGTGTGTGTGTGTGTGTGTGTGTGTGTGTAAAACTAAATTTTTTTGACAGTGCCCGTTCATCATTGCACAATTTCAAACTACTACTATTACTACTAGTGCTGCTGATAGTACTACTACTACTATCACTACTACTGATGCTGATAATACTACTACTAATGATAATAATACTAATTATAATATAATTATATTATAATAATTATAATAAATAATAAAATATTAATAGTTATAACAATATTTATATTAATGATAATAATAGTGAATACATTTTGCAAAAAAAGTATAAAACAAGCTTTTCAAAATCCTTAATTACTCTCCAAAATTTCGTTCAGATTGTGAGATTTATCATCATTCCTCCAGTACAGACAGTTCTTAATCAATCTCCGGTACGTTGTCAAGTATTCACAGACAATGCTGAGGCAGGTTGAGTTAAATCAGATACCTGCAAAGTATTTGCCCAACGGTTCCTTAAAGTACAGGAAGTCCTCACTTACCGTCGTTTCGTTATAACGATGATGAGAAAAAGAAATTAGTTTGAAGTCAGGAATGAAACATATGGAAAGACTTAAATGTCTGGATGGAGGACATGCATTGGCCTAACTCTCCATGTTCACTTATGTCAATTTCCTCCTTTATGTCTCTTTGTATTCAGTTTTTATGATTTGTAGCTTGTTTCCAGTATGATTCTCAAAAGCATGTGATACCTAAAATAATAACAATGTCAATAATAGAGTAAATATTCGACTTTATAGTTCCCCAGAGCGACATACTCACAGTCATGGCGTCTGCAGCACTACTGCCCTCCCTCTCAGCTCTCCCTTGCATTAGGAACTTAATTCTTGTTTATATCAATTAGCCTATGGTAAAATTGGTTTCGCTATACGTCGTTCTGCATCAAGTCGCAGTTTCCAAGAACCTGTTGACGACGTCAAGTGAGGGCTTTCTGTAACGTTTTTATACTGTTTCTCCGATGATTTACAGGTTAAGAGATGTTGACGTACCGCCAGTCTGCTGCAACCTGTGTGTGACGAGCCACCTGAGAAGCACGGTCTCCATCGCAAAGATCATTATTACTCGTCCCAAAGCGTCTCCCCATTCTTTTCTCTCTCCCACTCCGTCGTGAACTTAGGACATGCTGCTGGTATTTTCTGGGTCATTTTGCCTGCAGTGTGTGTGTGCGAGTTTTAATAACGTGCCGCCCCTCCCACCCAGGTCAAAGGAGTCTCTTAATTAACTTGGCGATGTCACAAAGACTTCCTTGATTCGACTTTTTTTCTTCCAGAGGGACTGAAGCTCCTCATTCTAGCAGGCAAAGACTTCATTAGGGTGCGTGTAGGAAGGTTGAGGGAGGAAGGGAAGAGAGACAGAACCTGATCACCATTAAAGAACAGCACTTAACGCAAACATCACCATACAAGATGGAAAAGAAGAAATATAATGTTTGATTTGCCTACACAGGTTCATATTCAAAAAAATATTTTCCTCACCGTTTCCAATAGTGATATAAATTAAAACCTACTTACTCCTTTTTTTAAAAAGTGGGTATCTTGTCGGTGGTGAAGGGCACTAGATCCTGGGTATTAGAGCTATCTTTCTCCTCCATGAAATGAGGTTAACTGAACTGATGGGAGAAAATACCATCTCTGGGTTCGGGTTCATTGTTTTCATTAGGAAAGTTCAGCTTTAGCTCAGCAGCTAAAGTCATTAGGAGGCACTAGCTTTCTGCTTCCTCCTTTCTGAACATTTCATAAACAAGATAATCCCAAGATATTATCTTAGAACGGCGTCTCGAGAAATTCAGTGATAATCAGTGTTAAAGGTGTGTGTGTGTGTATGTGTGTGTGTGTGTGTGTGTGTGTGTGTGTGTGTGTGTGTGTGTGTGTGTGTGTGTGTGTGTGTGTGTGTGTGTGTGTGTGTGTGTGTGTGTGTGTGTGTGTCTGTGTGCGTGTGTGGGTGTGTATTGGAACGTTAATAGGAAGGTGGGAAGTATAAAAGAGAGTAGAAATGATGATATATATGAGAGTAAGCATGGAAGTAAACAGGAAAGCAAGAATGAAAGCAACAGAAGAGCCATTAAGCCTGTTTTACCAGGCGAGCGAAGATTTTTCACAACCGTTTGAAAAGTACGTATTAGGCTTGATGTAAAAGTCGAAAACGACAAGCAACACAGACTTAATTAATGGTGCTGAAACTGTAAGTATTTCAGGCAACGTGTCTGCAGATAGTCTTTGTGAGAGAAATAGTGTCTGCAAATATTCAGTGTATGAGTTAACGTGTCTGAGGATAGTCTATGTGAATGAAAAATAGTCTGCAAACAGTCAATGTATGAGGTAAATCGCGTAAAGGGAGGAATCACGAGGGACCAGTGTCTGCAAATAGTAAATGTATGAGGTAAATCGCCTACAGGGAGGAATCACAAGGGATCAGTGTCGGCAAATAGTAAATGTATGAGGTAAATCGCCTACAGGGAGGAATCACAAGGGATCAGTGTCGGCAAATAGTAAATGTATGAGGTAAATCGCCTACAGGGAGGAATCACCAGGGTCCAGTGCCTGCAAATAGTCAAGGGAAGAGAGAAAGTATTTGCAAATAGTTAATGGATATTTATTTAAGTGTCTGAAATTAGTCAGTTTGAGAAAGTGTCTGTAAACACTGTGTGCAAGATGCAAAGTGTTACCAAATAAGACAGTGGGAGAGACAAAAGAGTTAGCAAATAATCAGTGTGCATGTGGCGAAGTGTTTGCAAACAGAACACACTCAGTGATATTCATTTCAAAGTCTGAGTGCTTGCAAACACTCTGCTATCACAAAATATATCACAGAGGCGTCGCTCTCGACGAGAATCAACAGTGAGAGAAATCACTGGACTATTTAATTACAAGGAGTTCCTCAGACTGATGTTTTTCCCATGACATTTTATACTTCAGTAAGGTTTTCCTCGGTATACAGTTAATGAAGTTATGAAATGTTTCATATTTTAAATAATACGTGAACTGTTGATCTTACCTGAAGTTAGTTTAAAAAAAAATTGAATTATTATAAAATCTTCCAAACTGCGTCACTATCTTAACTCACATTATTATTATTATTATTATTATTATAATTATTATTATTATTATTATTATTATTATTATTATTATTATTATTATTATTATTATTATTATTATTATTATTATAACTATTATTATTATTATTATTATTATTATTATTATTATTATTATTATTATTATTATTATTATTATTATTATAACTATTATTATTATTATTATTATTATTATTATTATTATTATTATTATTATTATTATTATTATTATTATTATTATTATTATTATTATTATTATTATTATTATTACTGGCTTCTGACAGTAGCAAAGGAAATATAAAGTTAAAGCAAACTTTCATTACAACAACGTTTTGCTCTGTGCAGAGCTTTATGAAGTCAATGACTCGATAAAACTCTATATAAAGTGATTCATTATCCCAATACCTTGCACCTGCCAGGTTTTTTCAGTCTTATAATAAGCGAATATGTGGCCTGAACTGCGACTGAATGAATGATGATAAAAAATTTTCTTTAGGAGGTGGGCGGGGTCACCCTACGATTTGTTGGGGTAACACTACGGTTCGTGGGGTCATCGTACGTTTTGGTCCCAGGACCGAAGCGTTTCTTTTTAAAGAGAAAAGATCCGTGTGTGAAGGTCCGAATGTGAATGTCCGTGTGTGATGGTGTGTATGTGAAGGTCAGTGTGTGAAGGTCAATGTGTGAAGAAGATCCTCGTGTGAAGGTCCGCGTGTGAAGGTCCGCGTGTGAAGGTCCGCGTGTGAAGGTCCGCGTGTGAAGGTCCGCGTGTGAAGGTCCGTGTGTGAAGGTCCGCGTGTGAAGGTCCGCGTGTGAAGGTCTGCGTGTGAAGGTCCTCGTGTGAAGGTCCGCGTGTGAAGGTCCGCGTGTGAAGGTCCGTGTGTGAAGGTCCGCGTGTGAAGGTCCGCGTGTGAAGGTCCGCGTGTGAAGGTCCGTGTGTGAAGGTCCGCGTGTGAAGGTCCGCGTGTGAAGGTCCGCGTGTGAAGGTCCGTGTGTGAAGGTCCGTGTGTGAAGGTCCGCGTGTGAAGGTCCGCGTGTGAAGGTCCGCGTGTGAAGGTCCGCGTGTGAAGGTCCGTGTGTGAAGATCCGTGTGTGAAGGTCCGCGTGTGAAGGTCCTCGTGTGAAGGTCCGCGAGGGAAGATCCGTGTGTGAAGGTCCGCGTGTGAAGGTCCGCGTGTGAAGGTCCGCGTGTGAAGGTCCGTGTGTGAAGGTCCGTGTGTGAAGGTCCGCGTGTGAAGGTCCGCGTGTGAAGGTCCGCGTGTGAAGGTCCGCGTGTGAAGGTCCGCGTGTGAAGGTCCGTGTGTGAAGGTCCGCGTGTGAAGGTCCGTGTGTGAAGGTCCGTGTGTGAAGGTCCGTGTGTGAAGGTCCGTGTGTGAAGGTCCGTGTGTGAAGGTCCGTGTGTGAAGGTCCGCGTGTGAAGGTCCGTGTGTGAAGGTCCGCGTGTGAAGGTCCGCGTGTGAAGGTCCGCGTGTGAAGGTCCGTGTGTGAAGGTCCGCGTGTGAAGGTCCGTGTGTGAAGGTCCGCGTGTGAAGGTCCGCGTGTGAAGGTCCGCGTGTGAAGGTCCGTGTGTAAAGATCCGTGTTTAAAATGTAAGATGATGGTGCAGAGCAGCAGGTGAGGAGAAGATTACCTGAGAGCCGTGTCTGCCGCACGTTATGGGAAAAATATTGATAAACTTCGTGTTATAACTGATTCAGGCTTCAGCAACAGCTGCTGTGTATACTCACCTACTTGTTGTTGCGGGGGTCGAGTCTCAGCTCTTGGCTTAGAATCTTTGTGAGTTCCGTTTGTTCACTAAGTGGAGTGTTTTTCTGCTAAGTGTACTCATCTATGTGGTTGCAGGTGTTGAGTCTCAGCTTTTGGCCCCGTCCCTCAACTTGCCGCTTGCCAGATTCATTTTCTCCTAGCCTCTTGGGCCCTGTCCTATGTACACTTAAAACTATGTATGGAGTTTGCATAATATTTCGTATGCTGTTTTCATGTCTCCCTTGATTCTTCTGTCCTCCAATATTGTTAGATTAGATTTCATTAGATTCTTCCCATTTACTTCATAGGATCTTTATTCAAATTTAAATGCTTCCATCTCAATAATACATTATTTATCACCAGTCCATGTCTCCTGTCTTTGTCACTTACATATTTACTCTCCTTGTGTAAAATATTTCTACGGTGTACTGAGCTCCACATCGAAGCCTCCGACACATTATTTAACAACTGTGAAAGCTCTCAATAATACTGAGGAAGACCTCCGACCTACTCGAAACAATCAAGATGAGTAACAAGAAAATAAAAATGTGGAACGAGTCTTGAGATACTTGCTCTCCTCACTTGCAACATTTGAAAGGCTATCTGAGAAAGTCCCGGGGGTTTCCATCTTTAGCTC
>NC_091343.1:24933690-24986190 GCF_038502225.1 Cherax quadricarinatus
GTGTGTATGTGTGTGTGTGTGTGTGTGTGTGTGTGTGTGTGTGTGTGTGTGTGTGTGTGTGTGTGTGTGTGTGTGTGTGTGTGTGTGTGTGTGTGTGTGTGTGTCTGTGTGTGTGTGTGTGTGTGTGTGTGTGTGTGTGTGTGTGTGTGTGTGTGTGTGTGTGTGTGTGTGTGTGTGTGTGTGTGTGTGTGTGTGTGTGTGTGTGTGTGTGTTATACACAAAGTGGGTTTCAGAGACACGATAGAATATTCCATTAACACCAGTCATAATGTTTAGAGAAAGTTTTCCTATCTTCTCAGCGATTGATATTGAGAAGAAAACATTTTAATGGTGAATAAATAACAAAAAGGCACAATACCGTGACTGGAACGATACACAAATAACCCGCACATAAAAGAGAGAAGCTTACGACGACGTTTCGGTCCGACTTGGACCATTGACAAAGTCACACTAACAGAGGTGGAGCAGGACGGCTATATATAGGCACAAGTTACAAGTTCATTATCTTGTACCTAGTTCAGCCATCAAAACTTTGGAGCCCGGTCCCTGACCCATTGTGTACCTCTGTAATCTGTAAATACCTTTGTAACTTGTCATGATTGTGACCAGACCTACCTGGAGTTCATTACCTTTGTAAATTGTGAGTTCATTACCTTTGTAAATTGTGAATTCATTACCTCTGTAACTTGCTCAGCTATCAAAACTTTGAGGCCCAGTCCCTGGACCCATTATGTACCTCTGTAATCTTTTGACTACCGCCCACAGGATGGGTATGGGGTGCATAATAAACATATTAAACTAACTATATATAGGCAGGAAGAGGTGGAGGTAGTAGTAGAAGTAGTAGTAGTAGTAGTACAAGAATTGTATACAATACCGACAGGATGAAACCAAGACACATGCACAACACCCGGGCGTCCCCACCGTAGACGTTTCGCCATCCAGCCCGCCACTGGATTGCGATACGTCCACAACAATGGTGAGAAGATATTTTAATGGTGAGTATAAGACAGCATTGTAAGTGTAAAATAACAATGCAAAAATAAGATGATAAGTGAATAAAATAAAACATTGTGAGAAGAAGGATAACACAAGCCAACTTAACCATAATAAATTTTCCCACTCAACTGCTCAACTTTGTTCAAATAAACTCTTGTTAAGATCTCATATATTGCTCCCAGTGACGTAAAACAGTTTATATAAAGTGGCTTCGTATCACCAAGGTCGACACTGTTGTTAAATTGAGCACGGGTTATAACGGAGCTCAAATTAGAATAACCTTCATGCTCAAAGAAGCTGCCTGCCTCAACATTTGCCTATAATATATATATATATATATATATATATATATATATATATATATATATATATATATATATATATATATATATATATATTTATATATATATATATATATATATATATATATATATATATATATATATATATATATATATATATATATATATATGAGAAAATTCTCAAACAGCTTCAGGGAGAACCTTGAGTTTTCCCTGAAGCAAGTTTATTCTTTTCTCTGAGGATGAGGGTCCCCATGACAGTTCTAGAGGTGGTACCTCCCTATATTTTATATATATATATATATATATATATATATATATATATATATATATATATATATATATATATATATATATATATATATATATATTTATATATATATATATATATATATATATATATATATATATATATATATATATATATATATATATTTATATATATATATATATATATATATATATATATATATATATATATATATATATATATATATATATATATATATATATATATATATATATATATATACGTCGTGCCGAATAGGTAAAACTTGCGATTTTGTGTTTGTTTATTATTAATTATTTTAAACTTACCTGAAACGTATTTAGTTGGATTAGGCTAAATTAAATTGCGCTTGTTATAATAAGGTTAGGTAAATTTTCTAAAGTTCTTTTGGTACAAAATTATTAATTTTTACATTAACATAAATGAAAAAAATATATATCTTTAAACGGATAACAAAAAAATTTTAGATCCTGTCAGGTCTTCGAGAGGAACTCTGACACAACCTTGATATGAGTGAGTCTTGGGAGTGATCTCACGAGCTCTGGTGTTGGAGATCACACCAGTCTGCCACTCACCCGTAGAACAGATCAGGTGGAAAAGGTGTCAGTCAATACCTAAAGCCGTGGAGACGTGAGGGAAGCAACTTTCCCGTGTGTGTGTGTGTGTGTATGTGTGTGTGTGTGTGTGTGTGTGTGTGTGTGTGTGTTTGTGTGTGTGTGTGTGTGTGTGTGTGTGTTTGATGAAGCAGAGAGATTCGCGCCGCCAGATCTCACCCCCCAACCCTCTCCCGTATCCTGGGTGCCTCAGTGATATTCAAAGGGTTCTTGATCGAAGGAATTGGAGCTATCACTTACACTATCACCAGACATGACTGTCATTAATTACCAGGAGGCTGTTTGGCCTTTACTGTCTTAACCACAAGTACTACTGCTGCTACTACTAACAGTAACAACAACAACGAGAATAACTATCATTATTCTTAGTAGTATTAACTCTTGAAAACAGTGTTACTATTACTACTAATACAACCATTTACTACTACTACTACTACGACTACTGCTAATAATAATAATAATAATAATAATAATAATAATAATAATAATAATAATAATAATAATAATAATAATAATAATAATAATAATAATAATAATAATAATAACAATTATAATATAAAACTAATATAATAATGATAAAAATCATAATAATGATGATAATAATAAACATAACCCAGACTTAATTCAATCTCTCCTAGATCGACACCATGCCTAACCCTTCTAGGGTAGGGTAGGTGCCTGAGCCCGAGCCTTTAGCTCATAAGACTGTCATTCCCATTAGCCCCCTTGGGGCGGGGATGGCAGACCAGAGAGGCCTAGCTTGTGGCTAGGCCTGGGGACAGTTGGTCCCAAAGATGAGGAGGTACTTGTGCCTCCTCCCATGGGAGACTTAGGTCTCAGACACTCCCTAAAGAGGGAGCCAAGGCCGGGCCACCACTTGGAAAAGGCCCGGGCCGGGAGAATACCGGTGAATCTTTAATAATAATAAATAAATCTCTCCTACCTTCTAACTGTAAGTACACAACATTATCGCATTATTCTATATAAATATATATACCAATGTTATTCGTAGTATTTTTTAACGCCAGCTTTTCTTTACTTTTCATTACGCTAAGTAATTTAACAATCCTGACTATAATTTGTTTCACTTTATCCGTTGCTCAAAATAATTGGCAATTAGTTCTCTTATTTTTCAAATTTGTTAAGCATGTTAATGTATTTTACCGTTTTTTTCCCGTACTCTTGTACTATCTGGTAAGTTATCAGTACTCAGTAGTTTCACTCCGAGTGGTTATGTCACATGTACTAAGTAAATGCACTCTAGTGTTGTCTGTTAATTCATATTCACTCAACACTTCTGGTGTGTTGCTTCAC
The DNA here is from genome assembly GCF_038502225.1 of Cherax quadricarinatus. Taxonomy (NCBI): domain Eukaryota; kingdom Metazoa; phylum Arthropoda; class Malacostraca; order Decapoda; family Parastacidae; genus Cherax; species Cherax quadricarinatus. The sequence continues at coordinate 24,937,209 of NC_091343.1, forward strand.
ACGCACATACACACGCACATACACACGCATACACACACACACACACACACACACACACACACACACACACACACACACACACACACACACACACATACACACACACACACACACACCATCAAGACCCAGGAATCACCAGAAAGCACTAGGAAGCATCAGGAAGCTCCAGGAGCTCGAAGAAGCACCAAGAAGCCTTTAGAAGTCTCAGAAGGTTTCAGGAAAAAAATTTTAAGCGCCAAAAAACACCAAAAAACACCATGAAGCACCAGAAGTCTCAGAACCCCTCAGGCAAAACCAGGAAGCCTCAGGAAGCGCGAAGATGCACCAGAAAGTAGCAGGTCCTTATTTCATTAAATATTGAAGCATTTCATATAGTCAGAAATGTTAAAATTTTAGTGGCCAATAAATATTGCAATGCTATTAAAATTGTTATAGAAGATTTATACATAATGTGTCCCGATATGTTTATATATATATATATATATATATATATATATATATATATATATATATATATATATATATATATATATATATATATATATATATATATATATATATATATACATATATATATATATATATATATATATATATATATATATATATATATATATATATATATATATATATATATATATATATATATATATATATATATATATATATATATATATATATATATATATATATATATATGTCATGCCAAATATGTAAAACTGGTCAATTAGCAAGAACTCATTTAAAATTAAGTCCGTTCTAAAATTTTCTCTTATACGTTTAAAGATATATTTATTTCATTAACGTTAATGTAAAAAAGTTTAATTTTGCACCAAAAGAATCTTAGAAAACTTACCTAACCTTATTATAAAAAGAACAATTTATTTTAGCCTAACCCAACTAATATATTTTAGATTTGTTTACAATAATTTAATATTAAACAAACACACTGAAATATACTTTTTTCGTTAGGTTCAGAATGATTTTGGCAAAATTATTGCATACACAAATTTTCGCTTGTCCTATATGGCAAGATGAACGTTGCTATTTAAGCCAAGATCGCAAGTTCTGCCTATTCGGCACGACATTATATATATATATATATATATATATATATATATATATATATATATATATATATGTCGTGCCGAATATGTAAAACTGGTCAATTAGCAAGAACTCATTTAAAATTAAGTCCTTTCTAAAAAAATTTCTTATACGTTTAAAGATACATTTTTTTCATTAATGTTAATGTAAAAAATTTTAATTTTGCACCAAAAGAATCTTAAAAAACTTACCTAACCTTGTTATAACAAGAGTAATTTATTTTAGCCTAACCCAACTAAATATATTTTAGATTTGTTTACAATAATTTAATACTAAACAAACACAGTGAAATATATTTTTTTCGTTAGGTTCAGAAGGATTTTGGCGAAATTATTGCATACACAAATTTTCACTTGTCTTATATGGCAAGATGAGCGTTGTTGGTCTATATATTATAGATACCAGGAGGTCTATATATTAAATATGCCAGTAGGACTATATAATGGGTTCAGTAGTTTATTTAAAGAAGAAATGTAAACCTGAAACATTTAAAAAAATAAAAGCTGGTAGTCAGTCTTGTATAGGAAGGGATGTTTGGGTGAGAGAGGAAAGGGTGGGTTAGGGAGCGGTGTGGATGGGATAGGGATGGGTGATGGGGATGGAGGTGAGAGGGAGAGGGAGGTGCAGCTGAAGGACCAGGGAGGAGAGTGGGTATGGAAAAGGGTGAGTTTATTTACTCCGAAAAGATGCAGATGCTGGAAAGGAACGAACACAATAACTGTCGCGTGAAGTTGAGGGAGACGAGGTAGGGAGGTGAGGTAGGGAGGTAAGGTAGAAAGGTAAGGTAGGAAGGTGAGGTAGGGAGGTAGGAAGGTGAGGTAGGGAGGTGAGGTATGGAGGTGAGGTAGAGATATTAGGTAGGGAGACTCACTATAACATATAGGTCCACCGTTCTCAGGAAGTTAGAGGAGTGTTTGTCTTGGGAAAGAGGGAAGATGGGAAGATTGTGGATTCTTGGGTGAAGGGGAGAGATAGAGGGGCTTCTAGCCAGATATGTGTGGGAGGATTATTGTTCAATCCCAGGATTTGTTCCTGTGTCCATTCAAACATGAATAATGGCTTCCTGTGGAATGCCTTTTTTCTATAGCGTAATTGGAAAGGCTAAAATGTAGTGACACTTGCTGGTCTATGATATCTGATATTCTGTGTAGAGAATTTCCTGTAGATTTTTTCATTGCTCGGTCTTTTTTTTTTTGGGCATTGTGATCCGAATGCTTTATTCATACCATATAATGTTCGAACCCTCCATTTTTAAGGGGTTTAACTCCTTAACCTTGATTAAAATGATAACATTCTTTGAAAGGTGTTCAGTTCTTTAGCTCCGATAAACATAGAATTATATATGCAAATTAATTTATATATATTTGGTTCACATAGGATTAGTGGGTGTTTTGCATTGCTCCACTGGACTGTGCGAGGCTAAAGTTAGATTTGGTTTCATAGGTGATTGTGTTATGATAGGTTCATTCTTCTTCTTCTTGTTCTTCTTGTTCTTCTTGTTCTTGTTCTTGTTCTTGTTCTTCTTCTTCTTCTTCTTCTTCTTCTTCTTCTTCTTCTTCTTCTTCTTCTTCTTCTTCTTCTTCTTCTTCTTCTTCTTTTTCTTCTTCTTGTGTGTGAGTTATGGTTTACCTTTCTTGTTGATTCGACATAATCTGTTCCTGTTCCTTAGATCGCAGGGTGGTGGTAGGGTCATCTTCCTTCTTGTGTGGGAGAGAGAGATGGAAGAGAGTGGCATAGAGATGGGAAATAGTCATTTACGAAGGCTGTGTAAAAATTTCTCTATACCAAAATTCCCTGATAATGTTGTGTTTGACAAGTATATTACGATCAAAGGTAATCAATAGTAACAAGTTTATGAATAAGTTACATGTGCAACATTTGGGTATCCAAATTTAGGAAAAGTTTCGCCCACCAAGAGTCATATTTATATAAACTGGTGAAGCCATTTGTTGGGCGAAACTCTTACAATAACTACTTTTGCCAAAATTCATGGTACAATAATCTCTTCTTATCAAAAAATACGCCATACCTTTTTTTTTCCATTTTAAAGTCCCTTAGACTGAAGTAGGTAAAGCTGCTAGCTGTGCCCTTGATAAAGGACCCCATCCCTGGCCAATGAAGAAATCCCATTTGCAAATTCCTTGCGGCACTATTCCTTGTCTAGCCCAAAATACCAGTTACTCTAAAGAATAACTTGCTGCCAACCCCCTCTCCGAGGATGAATACCACATATGACAGGGACTTCTCCCATCATCTTAATTATATCCTTAGCTGTGACCTATAACAGGCAAGTAGGTCTTCACTTGTATATTTGCCAACATCATTACCACCAGTGCTCAGGCAGATAAAAAGGTTGGTCCCATCACCGGTCATGATGTCTTCTAGGATGTCAATTATATTGTCCTTCTCAGTTCCAGGGAAAAATACCTTCTGGCTCTTCGTATCCTTGATGAAAAAAGTTTTGTCCATAAATCTAATCTGGAAGCCACTTACTACTAGAATATTCTTACCATCACTAGAAGCTCTGTGTCCTCCATGACCGGGTCATATTAGTTTGACAACACAACTAGGAAAGTGGAAGTTCCACTAGCTATTACTTTGAACTTCTTCATCTTCATATTTAGCCATTTGTTGTTTACTCACTTCCAATTCCTGCGGCTGGTATCACTGGCGTCTTTCTCCTTATTCCGAGGATAAATCTTGTTCTCCTCTCTGAAAAGTTGTATGCCTTTCCTGGCTTTCACCATCTCGGCCTTCGCCTGAAGGTACAGCTGTTTAAAACTCAGGAGAGACAGCCTAAGCACTTCAGTTGTACTAGCACTGAGAATCCACTAAGAAACAGGTTAACTCACTACTTCAATGTTAGATCCAGTGAAAGGGATGTGGCAGTGTGCAGTAGATAGGGCTAGGTTGTAAAATAAATTGAAGCCGGATAACACGGATAACAAGAACACCATGGCAGCGACGTATCTCACTGTATTGGAAAATTTGTAATTTGTAAAAGGCTACGAAGTGGTAGTAACCAAAACGTTCAGCAAATCCGATTGTTTGACAAAATTCTTACAGCAATTTATTTATATTTTTTAAAATTTGTTGTATGCTCTTGTTGTATAGACGCAACCAATTCGTTATTACAAACACGGAACAGTTTAGTCTTACTATGCAGTAAAAGGGAGGCATGTAGAAGAATGTAGAAAAGATACGTCAACAGAATGAAAATTTGCTGGGAAACGACAATTACGAAATAGTTTTTCAATATTTTTTTTGATTCTCTCCGCTTTCTGTCCTTGTTTGGTGGACGGTGGCTATTGGTACCTTTTTTTTTTCATCCCCTGATCCTTTAAAGGGAAAGCATATTGTTTTGTAACTGTTTGTGCGCTCTATTCTGTGTTTGTGTGTTTGTATGATTGTGTAGGTTTTTATGCATGGATGGGCGACCAGTACACATACGTGTATTTGTTTATGCATATTTTCTCTGAACCATGTATAAAGAATGGATAACTGTTCTCTTTATGGATGTATACTCTATGTAAGAGAGACAGTGTGTTTGTATATACACATTCACTATATGTTGAAACTGAGACACATGTGCAACATCTGGGTATCTTTATTGTAGACGTTTCGCCATTCAGTGGCTTTACCAATACAAATTCCAGGACAAAACTGGATGGCGAAACGTCTACAATAAAGATACCCAGATGTTGCACATGTGTCTCAATTTCATCTTGTCGGTATTGTATACCATTCTTGTACATTCACTATATATGCACCTAGAAATGTACATCTCTCACTGTTTACTGCAACCACTAAGTTCGAGATTGAATTAGTCTTGATGTTTTTATTAAGCCAGATACGACCGTATTGGCCAAACTGTTATTAAGAGATAGTTAAACATTTCAAATTGATATAAATCCACACACATATGTTCGAACATGTTCATACATATGTATAAATCAAAACTATAAAACAATACACTCGCTCTTCATACGTCTATGCATCAAATAAAATGCCTGGGATCTTGCCAATAACCTTGTCTACCAGACTGACGAGGCCAACACAGATATTAAATGTTAAAAAGAACTTTGTTTTGGACGTTTCCCCGCGAATATTCATTCTGTTGGAGTAAAATTTCCTTTATTTTCTAAATTTTCTGCCTTTTATCGCCTAATAAATTGAATTCTTAGCCATTTGTAGCAATGAAACCATAAAATATATCCTGCGAGTATAAAATATTTATTTTATATGCAACACAAAATGTGTCGGGTAAATTCACGATGAAGGGACGAAACAGCTCTGTTTACAGTAATTTTTTGTTGCATTAATGGTATACAATACTGACATGTTGATAAATACAACACATGTGCAGCACCTGGGACTCTATATTTATAAAGACACTTTGCCAGTCAGTAGCTTTTCCAATTTAGAATATGTTCGTATTTATAGTTCGACAACAATAATACAAGTTGATCATGAAGGACAAATTTAGTAGAGGAAAGAGCTAAGGAATACAAATATAAAAAAAATATGACTGAAAACATCCTCAGGGAGTAGATTAAATCATATGACTAACATCCGTGTCAAGATAGTTTCAAATTTCTACTGACAAACAAAATACCACCAACATTAGCGCCTGAAATACCTTCTGTTTCATGATCATGTAATATGGGAAGGAAATCATAAAAATTTCGACTTATCTTTTATTGCTTCCACGTTGTGAATGAATGTCTGCCATTCCCAATTGTTTATTAAGCTATTATCAATGACTTAGACCCACTATTATCGTGCTCTATCAAACGGCCTCATCAACTGGAAGACAACAACAATGAGATAATTCACAAATTATCCCCAATCTGGAGACGAAACTTCAGAAGAAATTGCAATCCGTCTTGGAGTCTCTTCAAGTCATAACTGAGCTCTCGCTAATTTGTGACTCGATAATGATCAGGAACGCACCGAGACGTCGTCTAAAGATTTCTCTCCAAAGTGTAGATTGTTTGTAAGATGTTCCAGTATAGTGACTTTCATTCTACTTCACAGTGATTCTGTGAGACAAACGTACTATATAATATAATATAATATAATATATATATATATATATATATATATATATATATATATATATATATATATATATATATATATATATATATATATATATATATATATATATATATATATATATATGTATGTATATATCATGATTGCATAGTATGAGGTGATATCTGGACCAAAAAAAGTGAGTTAAGCGCCAGCTGGGACTCTTACAAATCATTCACGAGGTGAGAAGGTTGAAGATTTTTTAACATTCGTAACCGTGCGGTTAAACTAATAGTTTTACTCACAGAGATCACGGGATTGGTTTCTCACACAAACACGTTTCTTCCACAGGTACCGTCTCATCTGCTTGTACAAAGCGAGCTTCATTTTCGGGTGCGAGTCTTGGCTTGTGCTCGTGTGTGTGTGTGTGTGTGTGTGTGTGTGTGTGTGTGTGTGTGTGTGTGTGTGTGTGTGTGTGTGTGTGTGTGTGCGTGTGTGTGTGTGTGTGTGGTGTGTGTGTATTTAACAATACTGTTGTTTACCATGTGCAATGGTTCATACTTTTACGAGGTCGTTAATGTTTACGAGCTCATGAAAGAAGTCATTCGTATGAAAATGCCACGAGTGAGTTCAGCTGTTGCTGCGTCCTCTACACTGTCAGTGTTATTTCTCAGGTCTTCGCCACTCACCATTCAAAAAATGGGTACTTGGATGATAGTGATGGGCTGTTGATTCAAGGAACTGGAGCTTATCACACCTTTCTCGAAGTAAACCTGATTATTGCCTCCTCCCTCCAATGCTCCATTCCCCAGACCTTTACCGCTTTTCCATAAATATAATGATGATGATGATGATGATGATGATAATAATAATAATAATAATAATAATAATAATAATAATAATAATAATAATAATAATAATAATAATAATAATTATTATTATTATTATTATTATTATTATTATTATTATTATTATTATTATTATTATTATTGTCATCATCATTATTATATTTTTCACACACCAAAGTTTCATGGCCAGAAGCAAGCCATTCCCAGACCACTTTCCTGATGATTTTATCTGAAAATTAGTTATTAATGATGAAAAAAATCTTCCAAATATCAAATCAGACATATGATTTAATGACGTGTCTTAGAATGACTACAGTAATTAGATGACAAACTTAGGCTTACCTATCTCTAAAGGTTCAGTAACCCAGGTGCTAATTCATTGCCTGGTGGACATAGGAAGCGTATGGATACACAAAAGGCCTAGGAACTAGGCTCCAAAAGGGTTAACAGGAGTACGATTGGATTTATATCTAAACTTCACTTGTCTGTTACAAGCAAATTTAAGAGATGGCATAAAATACCGATAAATAGGAAATACCTCCACTCCTGAAGAGGCTAATCTTGGAGAAACATTTCCTCGTTAAAATATCTTAAAACTGTCCATGAATCTTATTTCTCATAGATATTATGTTTGAGAAGACCTGGCGAGACATAAAGTGGTATTTGAAAGAGGAGAGTGGCACTCAATGGCATTAGTGGTGCCACCAGACAAGTGGTGCCACACAGTCCAGCTCCGCCGACAGTTTGTCCATCCACTAAGAGGTAATTAGAGCATTCTTTCTCGACCTGATGATCTACGAGGATTTACAACAACGGTTGATTAGAAATGCAACAGACGGAAACCGATTAGAACTGAATCTATTGTAAAAAAATGTGTAGAAAATCAGAGTCACTGAGATCCAGCTCCTGGATCCGTTAAGGAAGATGAACTACAGCATCCAGACCTATTGACGCTGTTGATCTCCAGCTTCGGGTCTACCTTAAGACTCATTTGTAAACCCTAAAAAAATTAAAACTTCTTAATCAAATGTATACAAAATTATTCATAAATTTACTTAATTCCCAACTGATAAACAATTATAATAACAAGACAGATGGACAGAAGCAGGACTAACCTTTGTCTTATCCACACTGTTTTTAAAAGTCCACTTACATTATCCGTAAATAGACTGCAATAGTCTTAGTGAATATTTTATACTAAATCTCTAACCTAAAAAGACATACTTTTATATGCATTTATTTATAAATTCCAATCTGAAAAAGCTATAAGTAAAGATCTGAGGATCAAGAGCACCTCACCTGCATCAAGGACCTTCCCTCGACTAGAAGCGGAGCAGAATACAAAAAGAAATAGGTAAAAATGAGAGGTTTTTCCCTGCTAGGCAGGTGATAATGAGCAAGCGAGGGAGGTAAATGAAGGGAGACGAAAAAAAAGGAGAGAGAGAGGGAAAAAAAGGAAAAATGAATGAATCAGAAGAGAAGCGAGTGCGCAGGAGAAAGGAAATGTTTGTGGAGAAGTTGAAGGAGATAATGGGGAAGATGTTGATAAAGAAAGAGATTTTGAGAGAAACATTGAGGTGAGATGTTGAAGGAGGTAATGAGGAAGATGTGGAAGAAGTTGATGGAGTAAACAGAGACCAAATTTTATGGGAGAAAATTTATTTAATAATTTCATTAAGCACATATTATTCCATTATAACTGAAATTGAAATAAGAACACAACAATGAAATACATATATGTCACAAAATACAATTTTCGCACAGCTAAGAAAAAATATGCATTACCAGCAGGCATTTTATTTAAGTTTCATTAGATTAAAATGAAAAGGGAATGCTGACGGAAAAACTGAAAAATAAATAACGATATCACTGAAAGTCGAAGAAGAAAAATTTCACTGGCTCTAAAAAAGATGATATTGCTGAGCATTTTCTCTTTTCTTTGCATGCTCTCTCAGTCATTAAACGTGTCAAAAGTTTTCGAAAACGTATTTGAAAGCACATAGAAAGCGAGTCCTCTTCCATGATGAATTTTCATTACGTGAAGTAATATTATTTGTTTAAAATAGCGAGAAAGAATGAATTATTGTCTATATTAATAAAAATATAAATTAAAAGATATATCTTCATGGCTTGACTAATCAGGTCATCAATCACCCAAAATAAGCGCCTGGAATTCTGTTACCATTCACTGTGGTAAATAGGTAAATCACATTTTAAGATATATATATAGATAGAAGATATATATATATATATATATATATATATATATATATATATATATATATATATATATATATATATATATATATATATATATATAGATAGATAGATAGATAGATAGATAGAAATCAAAGCGTTCTGAGGGAGCCACTATGCCACCCTGGAAGGATGGTAAACAGATTGCTTGGGACTACACCTGTGCCGCCACTTTGGCAAACACCTACTTGTCACACTTTAGAGCTGAAGGGGGTGGAGCTGCCAGCTACAGGGAAACCCAGAAGATCCGTAAATATGAAGGCCTTCCCTCTTGCTATAACTTCATCCCAGTAGGGTTGGAGACTCTTGGAGCATGGGGCAAGTGTGCTCTACAGTTCCTCAAAGAACTGGGTGAAAAGATCGTCACAGAAAATAAGGATAACCGAACGGTTAGCTTCCTCTTTCAGAGACTCAGTGTTGCGTTCAAGAGGGAAAATGCCTGCAGCATTCTGGGCACGCGGCCCAACGCCGAGGTGCTGGACGAAGAATTCGAGATGTAGGCTCTGATAAGTTATTTATGTTGCTGTGTTCCCCACTGTACTTTTGTCAATGTATTTTGTCTTTAAATAAAGTTTACATAGAATATAGATTATAAGGGGTGATAGGACAAGAAAGTATTCAAACAACTCCAGGGAGAACCTCGAGTTTTCCCTGAAGTAAATTTATTCTTTTCTCTGAGGATGAGGGTCCCCAATCCAGTTCCAGAGGTGTTACCTCCCTGTATTACACACACACACACACACACACACATACACACACACACACACACACACACGGTGGACAAGGACACAAGGTGGACAAAGACAGGATGTTCCAGAGATTGGACACAGTAACAAGGGGACACAGTTGGAAGCTGAAGACACAGATGAATCACAGGGATGTTAGGAAGTATTTCTTCAGCCACAGAGTAGTCAGTAAGTGGAATAGTTTGGGAAGCGATGTAGTGGAGGCAGGATCCATACATAGCTTTAAGCAGAGGTATGATAAAGCTCACGGCTCAGGGAGAGTGACCTAGTAGCGATCAGTGAAGAGGCGGGGCCAGGAGCTCGGACTCGACCCCCGCAACCTCAACTAGGTGAGTACAACTAGGTGAGTACACACACACACACACACACACACACACACACACACACACACACACACACACACACACACACACACACACACACACACACACACACACACATATATATATATATATATATATATATATATATATATATATATATATATATATATATATATATATATATATATATATATATATATATATGCAATAAGATCACAGTAAACAGGTGATTTCAAAATATGCAAAACAACCACTCTGAAAGAATAGAGAAATTCCAAGCGCTTTCGTGACTACTCACATTATCACGAAAGCGCTTGGAATTTCTCTATTCTTGCAGAGAGGTTGTTTTGCATATATATATATATATATATATATATATATATATATATATATATATATATATATATATATATATATATATATATATATATATATATATAATATATATGCTTATATATATTGTGCTTATATTATCTGCGTGTCTTAGCTTCTTACAAACATTCTTGAACTTCCTCTTGATTCCACAATTGAGACGTCAAGTCAGTTCAACATTTCCACCACTCGTGGAGCCTTAATCTCCATAAATCTGCATTTCCTCATGGTGATGGCTGTTTTAGTGCCCAGTTACCTTCTTACATGATCCAACACTCTAAGACTGTTTCTGAACATCACTTCATCGAGTTCCACAAAATCAAACGTATAATCTGAATTACTGTGTAAATGAATAATATAAATTATAGTTCCGCTCCTGGAATAATTCACAACAGCCTCACACTTTTGTGATAAAAGAGTGTAGAAGATTTTTCATTTGTCTTAGGCTTTAAATTTGTATTAATCGCGAATGATTATTCCAGTAAATACTTGTGCCCTACATTCATCTGACTGGAATGAATATTTTTAGTAAAGTGAAGATGGTGTAGGGAGTTTTGTAGCAGAGACTAAATAAGTAAACTTGGAAATATGTCAGTAGGTCAGGTCGTTTTCCGTGATTTTATGGAGCACTAAAATTTAAATGCGTTGATCATCTCTCTTACTTTGACTCTCATTATTGAGATGTATTGTATGTGTGTGTGTGTGTGTGTGTGTGTGTGTGTGTGTGTGTGTGTGTGTGTGTGTGTGTGTGTGTGTGTGTGTGTGTGTGTGTGTGTGTGTGTGTGTGTGTGTGTGTGTGTGTGTGTGTGTGTGTGTGTCTGTGTGTATTAGCATGTACGTTCTACGTGTATACAAGCCCAGCTCTCTCCCGTTTCTTTCGACCTGAAGAAACAATGCCGTGAATCTGTCGATATGTAAATGGATTTTTACCAGCTTTTCCGGATGAACTTTTCCCAGGAATTCCAGTTTTACATCCCGAGAAAATTGGGTTATCTTCAAACGTAGCTGCCGACGGCTTTTTATCCTTTGAAAGATAACGTCGATACTCAATTAATTTTTCTCAACAGATAAAAAACATAGGTAGGTTATTCTGGCAGCTTGTATATTTCTTATCTTTAAATAGCGACTTTCACTTCTTATTCTTCTTATTCTGTACCTGTTTCCTTGCTTCTCTGCTTGTCTTCGTATCTGTGCTTGCTTGTTTCTCTCCTCGGCGTTTCTTATCTATCTTTCTCTTTATGTGTCTGTCTCCTTTGTTCTCTTCCATTCTTCTATTAACCTTATTGCCATAACGGGAAAATATGACCCTTATTTAGTAAACAAAATTTATATCTTCCATAATTTTCTTAAAGGCTCGTTGTAGAGATATTCTTATGAAGATAAATGATGACCAATTTAGTGGGTTACTAATGCTTCCAGACTTTCATTTTCTGGGAGCTGGAAACGCTATCAGGTCTGGGGAATAATGGATAGAACCGGAGATTATAGCAAAATGTCATAGTCATAGGGAAAGCTAAGTTATACTCATGTTCCTCTAGCTTTTCCTGCAATATTTCCTATTAGTCTACATTTCACCTGTGTACCACTGGTATACATTTCATATTCGTTACATTAACGCTGTCCATAAACGAGATGGTATGAATTTGATTAATATATGTTAATGTGTTGTGTTAAATATCCAAATCTTGGTAATGTAATTCTGTGTAAGCATTGTTATTGTTAAGATAGATAGATAGATAGTTATATAGCTTGATATATGTATATGTCGTACCGAATAGGTAAAACTTGTTATTTTGGCTTAAATATCAGCAACGCTCTTCTTGCCGAATAAAGCAAGCGAAAATTTGTTTATGTGATAATATCGCAAAATTCATTCTAAGCCTAACGATAAAAAATATATATATTTTATTGTGTTTGTTTATTAAATTATTGTAAACTAAAAATATATTTAGTTGGATTAGGCTAAATTAAATTGCGCTTGTTATAATAAGTTAAGGTAAGTTTTCTAAGGTTGTTTTGGTACAGAATTGTTACAAAATTTTTAATTTTACATTAACATAAATGAAAAAAGTATCTTTAAACGTATAAGAGAAAATTTTAGAAAGGACTTAATTTTAAATGAGTTCTTGCTAATTGGCCAGTTTTACATATTCGGCACGATATATATACATCGACACCACCAGGGACCCAAGGGCAGCCACTTTCATGTTCCAGCGCCTCAGCGTCGCCATCCAGAGGGGAAATGCTTGCTGCATACTTGGCTCACGTCCAGCCTCGGAGGAGCTGGAGGAAATTCATCATCTTTGATACATTGTGCCATTGTATTCATGTTTATGTTTTTTTCTGTAAATGTATTTTGTTTATTAATAAATGTTCACATAGAATAAAAAATATATAGGGGGTGGTAGGAGAAGAAAATATTCAAACAACTCCGGGGAGAACCTTGAGTTTTCTCTGAGGTACTTTTATTGTCTTCTCTGAGGATGAGGGTCCCCATTCCAGCTATAGAGGTGGTACTTCCCTATATATATATATATTTTTTTTTTTTTATTATTATCACACCGGCCGATTCCCACCAAGGCAGGGTGGCCCGAAAAAGAAAAACTTTCACCATCATTCACTCCATCACTGTCTTGCCAGAAGGGTGCTTTACACTATAGTTTTTAAACTGCAACATTAACACCCCTCCTTCAGAGTGCAGGCACTGTACTTCCCATCTCCAGGACTCAAGTCCGGCCTGCCGGTTTCCCTGAATCCCTTCATAAATGTTACTTTGCTCACACTCCAACAGCACGTCAAGTATTAAAAACCATTTGTCTCCATTCACTCCTATCAAACACGCTCACGCATGCCTGCTGGAAGTCCAAGCCCCTCGCACACAAAACCTCCTTTACCCCCTCCCTCCAACCCATCGTAGGCTGACCCCTACCCCGCCTTCCTTCCACTACAGACTGATACACTCTTGAAGTCATTCTGTTTCGCTCCATTCTCTCTACATGTCCGAACCACCTCAACAACCCTTCCTCAGCCCTCTGGACAACAGTTTTGGTAATCCCGCACCTCCTCCTAACTTCCAAACTACGAATTCTCTGCATTATATTCACACCACACATTGCCCTCAGACATGACATCTCCACTGCCTCCAGCCTTCTCCTCGCTGCAACATTCATCACCCACGCTTCACACCCATATAAGAGCGTTGGTAAAACTATACTCTCATACATTCCCCTCTTTGCCTCCAAGGACAAAGTTCTTTGTCTCCACAGACTCCTAAGTGCACCACTCACTCTTTTTCCCTCATCAATTCTATGATTCACCTCATCTTTCATAGACCCATCCGCTGACACGTCCACTCCCAAATATCTGAATACGTTCACCTCCTCCATACTCTCTCCCTCCAATCTGATATTCAATCTTTCATCACCTAATCTTTTTGTTATCCTCATAACCTTACTCTTTCCTGTATTCACCTTTAATTTTCTTCTTTTGCACACCCTACCAAATTCATCCACCAATCTCTGCAACTTCTCTTCAGAATCTCCCAAGAGCACAGTGTCATCAGCAAAGAGCAGCTGTGACAACTCCCACTTTGTGTGTGATTCTTTATCTTTTAACTCCACGCCTCTTGCCAAGACCCTCGCATTTACTTCTCTTACAACCCCATCTATAAATATATTAAACAACCACGGTGACATCACACATCCTTGTCTAAGGCCTACTTTTACTGGGAAAAAAATTTCCCTCTTTCCTACATACTCTAACTTGAGCCTCACTATCCTCGTAAAAACTCTTCACTGCTTTCAGTAACCTACCTCCTACACCATACACTTGCAACATCTGCCACATTGCCCCCCTATCCACCCTGTCATACGCCTTTTCCAAATCCATAAATGCCACAAAGACCTCTTTAGCCTTATCTAAATACTGTTCACTTATATGTTTCACTGTAAACACCTGGTCCACACACCCCCTACCTTTCCTAAAGCCTCCTTGTTCATCTGCTATCCTATTCTCCGTCTTACTCTTAATTCTTTCAATTATAACTCTACCATACACTTTACCAGGTACACTCAACAGACTTATCCCCCTATAATTTTTGCACTCTCTTTTATCCCCTTTGCCTTTATACAAAGGAACTATGCATGCTCTCTGCCAATCCCTAGGTACCTTACCCTCTTCCATACATTTATTAAATAATTGCACCAACCACTCCAAAACTATATCCCCACCTGCTTTTAACATTTCTATCTTTATCCCATCAATCCCGGCTGCCTTACCCCCTTTCATTTTACCTACTGCCTCACGAACTTCCCCCACACTCACAACTGGCTCTTCCTCACTCCTACAAGATGTTATTCCTCCTTGCCCTATATACGAAATCACAGCTTCCCTATCTTCATCAACATTTAACAATTCCTCAAAATATTCCCTCCATCTTCCCAATACCTCTAACTCTCCATTTAATAACTCTCCTCTCCTATTTTTAACTGACAAATCCATTGTTCTCTAGGCTTCCTTAACTTGTTAATCTCACTCCAAAACTTTTTCTTATTTTCAACAAAATTTGTTGATAACATCTCACCCACTCTCTCATTTGCTCTCTTTTTACATTGCTTCACCACTCTCTTAACCTCTCTCTTTTTCTCCATATACTCTTCCCTCCTTGTATCACTTCTACTTTGTAAAAACTTCTCATATGTTAACTTTTTCTCCCTTACTACTCTCTTTACATCATCATTCCACCAATCGCTCCTCTTCCCTCCCGCACCCACTTTCCTGTAACCACAAACTTCTGCTGAACACTCTAACACTACATTTTTAAACCTACCCCATACCTCTTCGACCCCATTGCCTATGCTCTCATTTGCCCATCTATCCTCCAATAGCTGTTTATATCTTTCCCTAACTGCCTCCTCTTTTAGTTTATAAACCTTCACCTCTTTCTTCCCTGATGCTTCTATTCTCCTTGTATCCCATCTACCTTTTACTCTCAGTGTAGCTACAACTAGAAAGTGATCTGATATATCTGTGGCCCCTCTATAAACATGTACATCCTGAAGTCTACTCAACAGTCTTTTATCTACCAATACATAATCCAACAAACTACTGTCATTTCGCCCTACATCATATCTTGTATACTTATTTATCCTCTTTTTCTTAAAATATGTATTACCTATAACTAAACCCCTTTCTATACAAAGTTCAATCAAAGGGCTCCCATTATCATTTACACCTGGCACCCCAAACTTACCTACCACACCCTCTCTAAAAGTTTCTCCTACTTTAGCATTCAGGTCCCCTACTACAATTACTCACTCACTTGGTTCAAAGGCTCCTATACATTCACTTAACATCTCCCAAAATCTCTCTCTCTCCTCTGCATTCCTCTCTTCTCCAGGTGCATACACGCTTATTATGACCCACTTCTCGCATCCAACCTTTACTTTAATCCACATAATTCTTGCATTTACACATTCATATTCTCTTTTCTCCTTCCATAACTGATCATTCAACATTACTGCTACCCCTTCCTTTGCTCTAACTCTCTCAGATACTCCAGATTTAATCCCATTTATTTCCCCCCACCGAAACTCCCCTACCCCCTTCAGCTTTGTTTCGCTTAGGGCCAGGACATCCAACTTCTTTTCATTCATAACATCAGCAATCATCTGTTTCTTGTCATCTGCACTACATCCACGCACATTCAAGCATCCCAGTTTTATAAAGTTTTTCTTCTTCTCTTTTTTAGTAAATGTCTACAGGAGAAGGGGTTACTAGCCCATTGCTCCCGGCATTTTAGTCGCCACATACGACACGCATGGCTTACGGAGGAAAGATTCTTTTCCACTTCCCCATGGACAATAGAAGAAATAAAGAAGAACAAGAGCTATGTAGAAAAAGGAGAAAAATCTAGATGTATGTATATATATATGCATGTGCATGTCTGTGAAGTGTGACCAAAGTGTAAGTTGGAGTAGCAAGATATCCCTGTTATCTAGCGTGTTTATGAGACAGAAAAAGACACCAGGAATATATATATATATATATATATATATATATATATATATATATATATATATATATATATATATATATATACTGTATATATGAGACCTCTAACAGAGAGCAGTCATCCGTGCATGTACTGTTGGTGTTCAGGCAACGCTGCTTCAAGCATTCTCTCTCTGCAAGATTAGTTCTGGAAATTCTAAGTGGCTGCTCCATCAGTCTGTGTATGGCGCTGCAATTCAAACTTTCACGACTATAAATTTCCTTTGCTTTTACGATTGCCGCTTGTCATGGCTGTTTGTCATGTTTTTAAGCTGAGTGAACTTTCTCTCCATCTCACGACCTGTTACATCCTTGGATATTTTAATAATGCGATCCTTTATGTTCTTATATGAGGTGGATGATAAAGATTCGTGTCAGAAGATGAGTCAGCTAACTATTAGCATTCCTCTGCCAACCTCGTCTAACCTTAATGTCTCCTAAATCTTCCTCCCGATCTTCAAGAGCACCATGATTCTAGTGAATAGGTTTTAAGGTATCTAAACCATTACAGCTATTATTCTCTTTCCTGGATCAAACCTGAATACGTAGGCTTCCCCACGCACTGCATGACACTTTAAGGTTTACCGCCTGCTCGTAAATATTACATTATCTTCCTCCGTAGAAACTGACTGTGGTTCGAGTCCTCCGCTATATTCTTCTTTCTTCATATTTTTCATTTCCTTTCTTCATCTTACACTCGCTGCCTCGATAACTTTCACTTCCGTCCCGCCGCTGCCACTATGCACACCAGTGTGTGTGTTAGTCTATATTTTTTCGTGTGTGTATTTTATCGGGCAATCACTTCATATTTTTTGTTACATACTTTTACCTTGGGGGATGTTATGTATGTTCTGAATATATATATTTTCTATATTACCAAGAGCGGTGAGTCCACAGGTCAGAGCGCCGTTTAAACCTCTCGACTTCCTACCATCCTGAATCCAAATGAACTGCCGATAATCCTTGCTGGAAGACGGTTTTGATCTTAATAGCTTGACAAAGCTCTACTCAAGGAAACGTTTAGCTTATACAAGCTTCTTCTGCAACATGAGCTTTTTCTTCATAGTTCCTTCGTTCCTACAGATTGGTGCAAGTGCTCTGATGGGCTCAGCTACGCCTCTGGCTTCCATGGTCGTAGATTTCAAGGAGGATTTCCACTTCTCAGCGAGTGTTTTCTGAGTTATACGCCCTTCTCTGCTGTCATGTAAATTGCTGCCATATTTGACTCGCCTCTCGTTGTTTCCGATTCCCAGCGCGAGTTATGGGCAATTCCAGCTGTAGTGCCTTCCTCAGCCCCTTGTACTTCGCAGTCAGCGACATTTGTGTCGATGCTCCATCATACATGAAGAACCGCAGCCTATTCCTTTAACCCCCATGGCCGGGTGAAGACGCTGTCTTTTCCTATGCATGGGAGGACGGAGGATTGAGCACAGAGCGTTTCACACGCACTTTCTGCGAAGGAGGGAGAGAGAGCAGAGAGGGAGGCAGGACCAAGATAACCTCTCTAGTGTAAATTTTACAGAGTTAAGGAAAATATTATTGTAGCTTTCATGGTCTACGTTAAAATACATGTACATGTATTCGATTTGGAAGTTTTTGAGTCCCCTTGATATGCGTTAGGATCGTACTCATTTCTTCACTATTACCTTCACTCGCGCGCGAGCACACACACACACACACACACACACACACACACACACACACACACACACACACACACACACACACACACACATACACACACACACACATACACACACACACATACACACACACACACACACACACACACACACACTTAGTGTGAGTGTGTATTTGTGTGTTTTTTTTTTTTTGTTTGGGATAATACAGGTCCAGATAGGCTGTTTTTGTAGGTTTGTGTGATAACAAGTATGATAGGTATGTGGGCCCAGGAATAGGTACCAAGTCCCACGGATCGGTTTGTGATCATATTGACAGGAATGTAATCGTAGGTAAGTACTAGCAATTCCAGGTATGTGATCCCAGGCGTGTGATCTCCAGGTATGTAGTACCAGGTATGTTGTCCCAGGTATGTAGGGTCAAATATTCGGAGATTGGATATAAACTTCTCTAAGTTTTAAGTGTATTACATAATCTAGTTAAAAGTGGTGAAAGCTCTGCTGTGTTGGGGAAATGAAATTAGGAATTCCCTTTTAATTTCCCCTTTACCTGTAATTATCCCCCACGAAATATGGACACACTGTAGCTGCTATTTTAAACTAAAGCTGATTATATATATATATATATATATATATATATATATATATATATATATATATATATATATATATATATATATATATATATATATATATATATATATATATATATATATATATATATATATATATATATATATATATATATATATATATATATATATATATATATCAAACACGCTCACGCATGCCTGCTGGAAGTCCAAACCCCTCGCACACAAAGCCTCCTTTACCCCCTCCCTCCAACATTTCCTAGGCCGACCCCTACCCCGCCTTCCTTCCACTACAGACTGATACACTCTTGAAGTCATTCTGTTTCGCTCCATTCCCTCTACATGTCCGAACCACCTCAACAACCCTTCCTCAGCCCTCTGGACAACAGTTTTGGTAATCCCGCACCTCCTCCTAACTTCCAAACTACGAATTCTCTGCATTATATTCACACCACACATTGCCCTCAGACATGACATCACTGCCTCCAGCCTTCTCCTCGCTGCAACATTCATCACCCATGCTTCACACCCATATAAGAGCGTTGGTAAAACTATACTCTCATACATTCCCCTCTTTGCCTCCAAGGACAAAGTTCTTTGTCTCCACAGACTCCTAAGTGCACCACTCACCCTTTTCCCCTCATCTATGATTCACCTCATCTTTCATAGACCCATCCGCTGACACGTCCACTCCCAAATATCTGAATACATTCACCTCCTCCATACTCTCTCCCTCCAATCTGATATCTAGTCTTTCATCACCTAATCTTTTTGTTATCCTCATAACCTTACTCTTTCCTGTATTCACTTTTAATTTTCTTCTTTTGCATACCCTACCAAATTCATCCACCATTATATATGTATATGTATATATATATATATATATATATATATATATATATATATATATATATATATATATATATATATATATATATATATATATATATATATATATATAACACAGACTGTTACAAGCAATAACTTTCCCTTATGACATATAAAATAACTAACAAAAGTGTTGTTTATTACGCTCGTTATCACATTAACAAAATAAACAATGTATTACCATACTCCCAAACACGATAAATAATTTTATAGGAGTCATACGTCCGTTAATTCTAGTATTTATTAACTCAGTTTTTCTACATGCTATTCACAACCTTATGTCTTTTTTACCACAATAAATAAAATTCTTTATAACGATGCTCAGCATTTTGTCTTTTTATATAAATTAGTTAAAAAAAAAAAGATTTAGCCATCGAAGTGGAGAATCTGTTTAATGTATTAAGTTTTAGATTTTTGTAACCTTAAAGTTATCTTTGACTGCCCTTGGAGATTCTTAACTTAATAGGATTATTCTGCTAAGCAGATTTTACGTCTGGTTATTAGCGGACGGAGGATAAAGTCTCCACAACTCTCTACCACAACTCTCTACCCTGAGTGATCCACATGGATTTGGATTTTTTTACATAAATATGGCAGGTGCTATTTATTATAGCGATGATGTATTACGTTGAGTTTATTAGCTTTCAAGTCTGTACGTGAATAGTATTTATCTTGCTGGCTTTCAGTTCCCTTTGGTAGCTGTCGTGTGTTTGGCAGACATAGATAGCATTGGTAGCTGTCGTGTGCTTGGCAGACATAGATAGCTTTGGTAGCTGTCGTGTGTTTGGCAGACATAGATAGCTTTGGTAGCTGTCGTGTGTTTGGCAGACATAGATAGCTTTGGTAGCTATCGTGTGCTTGGCAGACATAGATAGCTTTGGTAGCTGTCGTGTGTTTGGCAGACATAGATAGCTTTGATAGCTGTCGTGTGTTTGGCAGACATAGATAGCTTTGGTAGCTGTCGTGTGTTTGGCAGACATAGATAGCTTTGATAGCTGTCGTGTGTTTGGCAGACATAGATAGCTTTGGTAGATATCGTGTGTTTGGCAGACATAGATAGCTTTGGTAGCTGTCATGTGTTTGGCTGACATAGATAGCTTTGGTAGCTGTCATGTGTTTGTTAGACATAGATAGTTTTGGTAGCTGCGTGTGTTTGGCAGACATAGATAACTTTGGTAACTGTCATGTGTTTGGCAGACATAGATAGCTTTGGTAGCTGTCGTGTGTTTTGCAGACATAGATAACTCTGGTAGCTGTCGTGTGTTTGGCAGACATAGATAACTCTGGTAGCTGTCGTGTGTTTGGCAGACATAGATAGCTTTGGTAGCTGTCGTGTGTTTTGCAGACATAGATAACTCTGGCAGCTGTCGTGTGTTTGGCAGACATAGATAGCTTTGGTAGCTGTCGTGTGTTTGGCAGACATAGATAACTTTGGTAGCTGTCGTGTGTTTGGCAGACATAGATAGCTTTGGTATCATCGGTATTTACCGCATATATAATGGCTTAATAACTGCCACGAGCTTAACACTTCACGTTAAATAAATAAATGCAGTCCAGGAGCTGTTATCCTTGTCAGTTTATTCTCTGAGTTGTACTCACCAAGTTGTATTTCCGAGGGTAGAGTCTCGGCTCCAGGTCTAGCCTTTTTAACCACACTCTCCGACATCCTTGGTTCCGGGTCTCGTAGACCCTGTCTTACCTATTCATGAAACTGTGTAGTAGTTTCGGCTTTGATATGGCCTTTGCTGTTATTTCATTTTGAAACTAGCACATATTGGTAGGTGACCAGAGGCAACAACGATTCCACCCATGCCGGGGATCGAGCTACGAACACTCAGTGTGTGAGCTGTGTGGAGGACACTAACTGCTTCTCAATTCTCTCTCGTCCTCTGTGTTCTGTACTTTTCCATGCTCTTTAGCATTTTCACTAGGCCCCTCTGCAGCTCGGTTTGAACTAAGCTGTATCTCAACTTCTCACACCCCCTCTTAAATACAATTCTTACTATTGCCTCCAGGATCATTCTAACGAGACCCTCATGTCGTGAGTTGTCAGTTCATTCAATTCCCTGTCCCAGTGGATTCCATTAAGAACATGCCCCATCCCTGCATAGTCCCCCTTTTCCGTAATCCAGCCTCGCCACTCTTACCTCTGCCAAATATTCAAAGCTGAGCACCATGTGGTCACTAACTCTTAATTATTGCTCATATTTAATTAAATCTATGTCGGTTTAACGTAAGGTGAAAAACCAGGCTAAATCAAGTCAAAAAGTTTGCTGAGATTTTGTTCTCTGCGCCTCTTTTTTTTCTGTAATTTTTATTGTGACTGTTGTTCTCTCATCATACGCATGACTTGGGGTTTTCTTGCTCATTTGTTGTTATAGACATCTGTGTGTGTGTGTGTGTGTGTGTGTGTGTGTGTGTGTGTGTGTGTGTGTGTGAGTGTGTGTGTGTGTACTCACCTAATTGTACTCACCTAATTGTGGTTGCAGGGGTCGAGACTCAGCTCCTGGCCCCGTCTCTTCACTGATCGCTACTGGGTCCTCTCTCTCTCTGCTTCCTGAGCTTTGTCATACCTCTTCTTAAAACTATGTATGGTTCCTGCCTCCACTACTTCACTTGCTAGGCTATTCCACTTTCTGACAACTCTATGACTGAAGAAATACTTCCTAACGTCCCTGTGACTCGTCTGAGTCTTCAGCTTCCAGTTGTGACCCCTTGTCCCTGTGTCCCCTCTCTGGAACATCCTATCTCTGTTCACCTTGTCTATTCCCCGCAGTATCTTGTATGTCGTTATCATGTCTCCCCTGACCCTTCTGTCCTCCAGTGTCGTCAGTCCGATTTCCCTTAACCTTTCCTGGTACGACATTCCCTTGAGCTCTGGGACTAGCCTTGTTGCAAACCTTTGTACTTTCTCTAGCCTCTTGACGTGCTTGACCAGGTGTGGGTTCCAGACTGGTGCTGCATACTCCAGTATGGGCCTAACATACACAGTGTACAGTGTCTTGAACGATTCCTTATTAAGGTATCGGAACGCTATTCTCAGGTTTGCCAGGCGCCCGTATGCTGCAGCAGTTATTTGGTTGATGTGTGCCTCCGGTGATGTGCTCGGTGTTATGGTCACCCCAAGGTCTTTCTCCCTGAGTGAGGTCTGTAGTCTTTGTCCACCTAGCCTATACTCTGTCTGAGGTCTTCTTTGCCCCTCCCCAATCTTCATGACTTTGCATTTGGCTGGATTGAATTCGAGAAGCCCGTTACTGGACCACATGCCCAGCCTCTCCAGGTCTCTTTGCAGTCCTGCCTCATCCTCGTCCGATTTAATTCTTCTCATCAACTTCACGTCATCTGCGAACAGGGACACTTCAGAGTCTATTCCTTCCATCATGTCGTTCACATATATCAAAAATAGCACTGGTCCTAGAACTGACCCCTGTGGGACCCCGCTCGTAACACGCGTCCACTGTGATACCTCTTCACGTACCATGATTCGTTGCTGCCTCCCTGTCAGGTATTCCCTTATCCATTGCAGTGCCCTCCCTTTTACATGCGCCTGATCCTCCAGCTTCTGCGCTAATCTCTTGTGGGGAACTGTGTCAAAGGCCTTCCTGCAGTCTAGGAAAACGCAATCTACCCACCCCTCTCTCTCGTGTCTTACTTCTGTTACCTTGTCATAAAACTCCAGGAGGTTTGTGATACAGGATTTGCCTTCCATGAACCCATGCTGGTTTTCATTTATAATCTTGTTCCTTTCCAGGTGTTCGACCACTCTCCTCCTGATAACCTTCTCCATGACTTTGCACACAATACATGTCAGAGACACAGGTCTGTAGTTTAGTGCCTCGTTTCTGTTTCCTTTCTTAAATATGGGGACTACATTAGCTGTCTTCCATTTCTCAGGTAGTTGCCCAGTTTCAAGGGATGTGTTGAAGATTGTGGTTAGAGGCACGCACAGCATCTCTGCTCCTTCTCTAAGGACCCATGGGGAGATGTTGTCCGGTCCCATCGCCTTTGAGGTGTCAAGGTCACTTAAGAGCTTCTTCACCTCCTCCTCAGTTGTTCGTATGTCATCCAACACTTGTTGGTATATTCCCTCTTGATGTTCCCTTCTGTGCTGTCTTCCCGCAGCCCTTCCTGTCTCTACTGTAAAAACTTCCTTAAATCTCCTGTTCAGCTCCTCACATACCTCCTGATCATTTCTTGTGAGTTCTCCACCTTCTGTCCTTAATCTGATCACCTGGTCTTTGACTGTTGTCTTCCTCGTGATGTGGCTATACAACAGTTTCGGGTCAGTCTTGATTCTCGATGCTATGTCATTTTCATACTGTCGCTGGGCCTCCCTCCTTACCTGTGCATACTCATTCCTGGCTCTGCGACTGATCTCCCTATTTTCGTGTGTTCTCTGCCTTCTGTACTTTTTCCATTCTCTATTGCACTTTGTTTTTGCCTCCTTACACCGTCGGGTAAACCAGGGGCTCGTTCTGGTCTTCCCGTTGTTACTGTTGCCCTTGGGAATAAACTTTTCCACTGCCTCCTTGCATTTTGTTGTTACATATTCCATCATTTCATTTATTGGCTTTCCTGCCAGTTCTCTGTCCCACTGGACCTCCCGCAGGAAGTTCTTCAACCCTATGTAGTCCCCTCTTTTATAGTCAGGCTTTTCCCATTCAACTCCTGTTATTCTCTCCACTTGCAGCTCTACTATGTATTCAAAGCACAGAACCACGTGGTCGCTAGCTCCTAGGGGACTCTCATACTTGATGTCCTCAATGTCTGAGCTGCCCAGGGTGAACACAAGGTCCAATCTTGCTGGTTCATCCTCCCCTCTCACTCTGGTAGTGTCCTTAACATGTTGGTGCATGAGGTTTTCCAGCACCACGTCCAGCATCTTGGCTCTCCATGCTTCGGGACCCCCATGTGGCTCCAGGTTTTCCCAGTCGATCTGCCTGTGGTTGAAATTCCCCATAACCAGCAACTTTGCTCTGCTGGAATGAGCTCTTCTTGCCACCTCAGCAAGTGTGTCCACCATTGCTCTGTTGCTCTCTTCATATTCCTCTCTTGGCCTCCTGCAGTTCTGTGGTGGATTATACATCACTGCAATGACCACTTTGTGTTCCCCAGACTGAAGTGTACCTGCTATGTAGTCTCTTTCTCCCGTCTCATCTATGCCTTCCATTTTCTCGAATTTTCATCTGTTTTTTACGAGCAGAGCAACCCCACCTCCCCCCCTGCCCCTTCTATCTTTCCTCATGATCTGGTATCCTGGTGGGAAGATTGCATCTGTTATTGTCTCCGTGAGTTTTGTTTCTGTAACTGCTATGATGTCTGGGGACTTCTCATTGATTCTTTCTTGCCATTCCTCATGTTTATTCGTTAATCCATTAGAACCTTCAACTTCTGTTCTAATAGTGTAACTGTGGTGCGGGGGGTGGAAACAGAGGGATCGGTGAGTGATGGCTGGTTTGGATTGTTCAGTTGCCTTGGGGGTGTCGTGGATGGAGTCCTTCTGCAGGTGTTTCTGGGGGGTGTGCTTGTCCTTCCATTTGATCCTGGGTTATTCTGCTCTCCTTTTTCATTTCCTCCCATTTCTCCTTTCGTTTTTGAACTCTCTCTTTCATCGTCTTCCTTTCGTCCTGTGTTCTGTCTCGATCGAGGTACACACTCCGGAACTCCTGCTTGCCTCTCAGCCGTGCTTTCTCCTGCAGGATCATGGTTCGGGTTGATTCTGCCTTGAAAATTACTTTGAGAGGCCGATTCCTTTTCTTTGTGAACCACCCAATTCTCCGAAAATTTGCAACCTGGGTCATGTCCCCCTCGCCTATCACCTTCATGATATCTTCAATCGCTTTTTTCTCCTCCTGCTTTCTTTCATCATAAGTTTCCCCTTTAGCTTCGTCTAGCCCATAGACAAACACGGATCTCTCCCTTTCCACCTCCCACTGTGACACCCATTGCATCCTCTGATGTGTTTTAGTTTCTTCCCGTGGAGTGTTCCTTCCTTCAGTCCCTTCCCTAGTTATGGCCCCTATGCTTCTTGGTTTGTCCTTCCTGCTCACCTGTTCCTGGCCCCCACAGGTATCTGGTAAGGTCCTTGCACATGTCCTAGTTCCTTCAATGTCTTCCAACCTCTCATTCTGTCCTAGTGTGCTCCCTGCCTTTGTTTTGGCCCCATGTGGGTTTGACAGGACCTCTGCATACAGTTTAGTTTCCATGCTTCCTTCAGACCTGTTGTCTGTGTTTGATGTAGCCATTGCCGATGCTACTTCTGTAATATCTTTGTCTCTGTGCTGTTTCAGATGTCTCAGCTCCTCTTCTAATCTCTCTATCTTGATTTCTGCTGCTGTGGCTTGTTGCTTCCACCTTCTGCATTCTGCTGCTAACCTCTCTTCCATCTTCCTTTCCAGCTCATCTAGTCTCCTTCCCCAGTCTTCCTCCCTTTTTTTGAACTCTACCTCCCATTCCTCCCTCCCAGATTCGTCCTTGGAGCCTCTTGTCCTCATCCTGGTGTGTGTGTGTGTGTGTGTGTGTGTGTGTGTGTGTGTGTGTGTGTGTGTGTGTGTGTGTGTGTGTGTGTGTGTGTGTGTGTGTGGGTGTGTGTGTGTGTGTGTGTGTGTGTGTGTGTGTGTGTGTGTGTGTGTGTGTGTGTGTGTGTGTGTGTGTGTGTGTGTGTGTTTGTGTGTGTGTGTGTGCATGTGTGTGTATGTTGAAAATTTATTGAAAAAGTATTTATAGCGAAGGAAGAACGTGTGTTCTCGAAACTCTTGTGACGTCAAAAAGCTTCTTGCAACACTCTGTATCAAGCTGCAATCTCACCAATGCAAATGATCTTATTACAGGATTATTATTATTATTATTATTATTATTATTATTATTATTATTATTATTATTATTATTATTATTATTATTATTTTATTATTATTATTATTATTATTATTATTATTATTATTATTATTATTATTATTATTATTATTATTATTATTATTATTATTATTATTATTATTATATTAAGAGGTAAGCTCTAAACCAGTAGATATTATTTTGTGTCTGAGTGAACGGGAGGCAATAAAATCTAATCCAAATCAAGGCAAGATAGCTACAGTTCCTTGAATCAAGGTAACCGTTGAGGGAAGCTATTATGGGAGAATCTCCGTGTGTCGTCTCTTAAGGTCCTCCCCACAGTGCTACCAGAAAAGAAACTCTGTCTTGTTCACCCTGGGAGGGCCGTAGTGTTGCCAGTTCATAACACAGTGTCGTGTTCTCAGCTGGAAAGATTCACCGCGGGGTTAAAGGAGAGGAAATTTCATTGTTGTTTTCGCGGAAATGTTTCTCAATGCTTTTCCCGAGAGCAAACTTGAGTATTGTCTTTCAAGAACCACACTTTTTCTCTTTATCCAAACAGCTTCGACTTTTCATATATATGTATATGTATATATATATATATATATATATATATATATATATATATATATATATATATATATATATATATATATATATATATACATATATATATATATATATATATATATATATATATATATATATATATATATATATATATATATATATATATATATATATATTATAAAATGACTCCACAGTAGTCGTAAGGGACGTTTGAAAGTCGGTCTCTTTTATCAGGGGAAACTGAGAGACATTGAGACAGATGTTATCCTCAACCAGCGTCTCTGACATGGTCGGTAATAGATCTTTGGAAACTTCTCAGTAGGAGTTGAATTATGGTGTGTGTCTTCCTCTTCTCCGGGGGATATTGCTTTAAATAATTCTTTTATTATTATTATTATTATTATTATTATTAGTAGTAGTAGTAGTAGTAGTATTAGTAGTAGTAGTAGCAATAATAATAATAATAATAATAATAATAATAATAACGTTATTGCTGGCCCTGTTATATGAAACTCAGTAGTAATATAAAGAAGCAATATTATACCGTAGTCCTGTAATAGCCCCGTAACGTAACGCAATGGAGTAACGACGCTTAATAACTTGCATAGTAACAAATTACAGCAGCTACGTTACTGTTGTAATTTCTTATGATAATGTAGAGGCTAGTTATAATTTGTATGTAGATAAAGAAACTATAACAAATATCAAATTCTGTCATCCATTTACTTACCAGTTAATGATAATATAATATTTCAATTATACTTTGTGAAAATTGAGTGATATGGTATTAGTATCTACAAATGCTAAAATTTGTATGAGAAATTTATATAAAAATTAAATCAGATGTTTACTAAATTTTAATGAGAAAATTGTTTTATGGCTTTCCAGTCAAACTATATATATATATATATATATATATATATATATATATATATATATATATATATATATATATATATATATATATATATATATATATATATATATATATATATATATATATATATATATATATATATATATATATATATATATATATATATATATATATATATATATATATATATATATATATATATATATATATATATATTTATAATTTATTGAAAGAAAATAGAAATAAATTCCCAGAAAAAGTAATTGAGATTAATACTGAATTTGATTTAAAAATTAGCGTGTTATATATTTTTCTTCGTATTTGAAAAAGTGTGCTGACTAATATTATTATTACATAAACAAGAAGCAACCTCTTTTGGTCTTCATTCTGTGATTTCCTTTAATTTAATTCGTTCACCTTTGTATACAAAAAAGACTCATCAGGGTAACTAGGGATCCCAGGGCAGCTAGTTTTCTGTTCCAGCGGCTCAGTGCGGCTGTTCAAAGGGGTAATGCATGCTGCATTTTGGGCACACGCCCCAGCTCTGAGGAGCTGGATGAGATTTTCGCCTTATAATCGGTGATACACACGTAACAACATGTACCGTATATGCCACCTTTAAAAGCAATTATATATTTTTCAATAAATTTGCATATTTTTCCATTCCTCTGCATATTTTTGCATGCATTTATGTATCTTCGTATACTTTTCCATTGAGTCAAAAACCTTTGCAATTCCTCTGTAAATTGACTCTACCTGTTTTCAACCTTTGCAATACCTGTGTGACTAGCTGCTCTGAACCATTGCAACACTGATGTGTCTGACAACAGATAAACAATAACAAAAGGTCTTCTATGTCGTGAACTTCAAAGAATCTTTTGTAATCCAAACAAAAACTGGTACTTGTTTCTATATTTTACTGAATAAATGTCTATCACCATTTTATCCAAAATTCAACAAATTAAATATCTAAGTTGTTGAAGCTTTACGTAAAGCAAAAGATTGTCAGACGCTATAGCAATAGTTCAGTAAGTTTCCTTAATCTTGCTGGCTTTATGACCTCAGTCAGCTCAGTAAGTTTCCTTCATCTTGCTGGCTTCATGACCTCAGTCAGCTCAGTAAGTTTCCTTAATCTTGTTGGCTTTATGACCTCAGTCAGCTCAGTAAGTTTCCTTAATCTTGCTGGCTTTATGACCTCAGTCAGCTCAGTAAGTTTCCTTAATCTTGCTGGCTTTATGACCTCAGTCAGCTCAGTAAGTTTCCTTAATCTTGCTGGCTTTATGACCTCAGTCAGCTCAGTAAGTTTCCTTAATCTTGCTGGCTTGATGACCTCAGTCAGCTCAGTAAGTTTCCTTAATCTTGCTGGCTTTATGACCTCAGTCAGCTCAGTAAGTTTCCTTCATCTTGCTGGCTTTATGACCTCAGTCAGCTCAGTAAGTTTCCTTAATCTTGCTGGCTTTATGACCTCAGTCAGCTCAGTAAGTTTCCTTCATCTTGCTGGCTTTATGACCTCAGTCAGCTCAGTAAGTTTCCTTAATCTTGCTGGCTTTATGACCTCAGTCAGCTCAGTAAGTTTCCTTAATCTTGCTGGCTTTATGACCTCAGTCAGCTCAGTAAGTTTCCTTAATCTTGCTGGCTTTATGACCTCAGTCAGCTCAGTAAGTTTCCTTAATCTTGCTGGCTTTATGACCTCAGTCAGCTCAGTAAGTTTCCTTAATCTTGCTGGCTTTATGACCTCAGTCAGCTCAGTAAGTTTCCTTAATCTTGCTGGCTTTATGACCTCAGTCAGCTCAGTAAGTTTCCTTAATCTTGTTGGCTTTATGACCTCAGTCAGCTCAGTAAGTTTCCTTAATCTTGCTGGCTTTATGACCTCAGTCAGCTCAGTAAGTTTCCTTAATCTTGCTGGCTTTATGACCTCAGTCAGCTCAGTAAGTTTCCTTAATCTTGCTGGCTTTATGACCTCAGTCAGCTCAGTAAGTTTCCTTAATCTTGCTGGCTTTATGACCTCGGTCAGTTCAGTAAGTTTCCTTAATCTTGCTGGCTTTATGACGTCAGTCAGCTCAGTAAGTTTCCTTAATCTTGCTGGTTTTATGACCTCAGTCAGCTCAGTAAGTTTCCTTAATCTTGCTGGCTTTATGACCTCAGTCAGCTCAGTAAGTTTCCTTCATCTTGCTGGCTTTATGACCTCAGTCAGCTCAGTAAGTTTCCTTCATCTTGCTGGCTTTATGACCTCAGTCAGCTACCATGGTGCAGAAACATTTCTGCCATTACAATTTCATTGTCTGGGAATATACAGTTTAAACTCAAAATGCTAATTGCTTTCTTTCGCTCTCCGAGAGAGTGATTCAAGACGAACATGACGCCTAGGTCATGACGCCTAGATCATGACGCTTAGATCATGACGCCTAGATCATGACGCCTAGATCATGAGGCTTAGAACATGACGCTTAGGGCATGACGCCTAGATCATGACGCTTAGAGAATGACGCTTAGAACATGATGCTAAGAGCATGACGCTTAGAGCATGATGCTTAGGGCATGACGCTTAGAACATACGCGCACGCACGCACACACACACACACACACACACACACACACACACACACACACACACACACACACACACACACACACACACACACACACACACACACACACACACACACACAGGGGTCAGTTCTAGGACCAGTGCTATTTTTGATATATGTGTGAACGACATGATGGAAGGAATAGACTCTGAAGTGTCCCTGTTCGCAGATGACGTGAAGTTGATGAGAAGAATTAAATCGGATGAGGATGAGGCAGGACTGCAAAGAGACCTGGACAGGCTGGACATGTGGTCCAGTAACTGGCTTCTCGAATTCAATCCTGCCAAATACAAAGTCATGAAGATTGGGGAGGGGCAAAGAAGACCGCAGGCTAGGTGGACAAAGACTACAGACCTCACTCAGGGAAAAAGACCTCGGGGTGACCATAACACCGAGCACATCACCGGAGGCACACATCAACCAAATAACTGCTGCAGCATACGGGCGCCTGGCAAACCTGAGAATAGCGTTCCGATACCTTAATAAGAAATCGTTCAAGACACTGTACGCTGTGTATGTTAGGCCCATACTGGAGTATGCAGCACCAGTCTGGAACCCACACCTGGTCAAGCACGTCAAGAAGTTAGAGAAAGTACAAAGGTTTGCAACAAGGCTAGTCCCAGAGCTCAGGGAAATGTCGTACGAGGAAAGGTTGAGGGAACTCGAACTGACGACACTGGAGGACAGAAGGGTCAGGGGAGACATGATAACGACATACAAGATACTGCGGGGAATAGACAAGGTGGACAGAGATAGGATGTTCCAGAGAGGGGACACAGGGACAAGGGGTCACAACTGGAAGCTGAAGACTCAGACGAGTCACAGGGACGTTAGGAAGTATTTCTTCAGTCATAGAGTTGTCATGAAGTGGAATAGCCTAGCAAGTGAAGTAGTGGAGGCAGGAAACATACATAGTTTTAAGAAGAGGTATGATAAAGCTCAGGAGGAGAGGACCTAGTATCGATCAGTGAAGAGGCGGGGCCAGGAGCTGAGTCTCGACCCCTGCAACCACAATTAGGTGAGTACAATTAGGTGAGTACACACACACAGAACTACAGAACTGCAGAACTACAAAGGGATCTGGACAGGCTGCAGACCTGGTCCAGCAATTGGCTCCTGGAGTTCAATCCCACCAAGTGCATAGTCATGAAGATTGGGGAAGGGCAAAGAAGACCGCAGACGGAGTACAGTCTAGGGGGCCCAGAGACTACAAACCTCACTCAAGGAAAAAGATCTTGGGGTGAGTATAACACCAGGCACATCTCCTGAAGCGCACATCAACCAAATAACTGCTGCAGCATATGGGCGCCTAGCAAACCTCAGAACAGCATTCCGACATCTTAATAAGGAATCGTTCAGGACCCTGTACACCGTGTACGTTAGGCCCATATTGGAGTATGCGGCACCAGTTTGGAACCCACACCTAGCCAAGCACGTGAAGAAACTAGAGAAAGTGCAAAGGTTTGCAACAAGACTAGTCCCAGAGCTAAGAGGTATGTACTACGAGGAGAGGTTAAGGGAAATCAACCTGACGACACTGGAGGACAGGAGAGATAGGGGGGACATGATAACGACATACAAAATACTGAGAGAAATTGACAAGGTGGACAAAGACAGGATGTTCCAGAGATTGGACACAGTAACAAGGGGACACAGTTGGAAGTTGAAGACACAGATGAATCACAGGGATGTTAGGAAGTATTTCTTCAGCCACAGAGTAGTCAGTAAGTGGAATAGTTTGGGAAGCGATGTAGTGGAGGCAGGATCCATACATATCTTTAAGCAGAGGTATGATAAAGCTCACGGTTCAGGGAGAGTGACCTAGTAGCGATCAGTGAAGAGGCGGGGCCAGGAGCTCGGACTCGACCCCCGCAACCTCAACTAGGTGAGTACAACTAGGTGAGTACACACATACACACATACACACACACACATACACATACACACACACATACACACACACACACACACACACATACGTTAAAAGTCTCAGCCTACACTTAGGTTAAAAATTAAGTCCATACATTTGCTAGTTGGTTATGAAGAGGTAAGCAGTTAGTGCAAAGATAAAATAGCTGCTCTAACTATGTCTGGCCAAGGTAGTGAGGTCAGAATCGTCGGTTTCAAGACAAATAACTTACTAAAGAAAGTTTCTCCACGAGTAGCTTCTTCAGTCTTCGAGAATTCACCGGCTGTGAGATGTTTCTCTAATAAGAATAAATGTTTCGATCGGTACTTACGAGGCTCTTACTTCAATGATTTGCTTATGTAATTACATAACTACTCGTGTCAGAGGACTTACTTTCTTGAAAACACGTAAGGGAATATTTATTTTTAGCTTTTCAGTATTATTATTTTTTTTACCTCTCCCTCTTTCTCGACTGCAAAAGAGGCTCCTCGATGTGGTGTGTTGGGGGGAGAGATCCAGGAAAGGAAAGTAATTGTGTTAGATGAGGCGATTGTATTAGAGTGTGATACTTGTGTTGGAGGGTTGACTTTGTGTTGGAGGGTTGACTTTGTGTTGGAGGGTTGACTTTGTGTTGGAGGGTTGATTCTGTGTTGGAGGGTTGACTTTGTGTTGGAGGGCTGACTTTGTGTTGGAGGGTTGACTTTGTGTTGGAGGGTTGACTTTGTGTTGGAGGGTTGACTTTGTGTTGGAGGGTTGACTTTGTGTTGGAGGGTTGATTCTGTGTTGGAGGGTTGACTGTGTGTTGGAGGGTTGACTCTGTGTTGGAGGGTTGACTTTGTGTTGGAGGGTTGGCTTTGTGTTGGAGGGTTGACTTTGTGTTGGAAGGTTGACTTTGTGTTGGAGGGTTGACTTTGTGTTGGAGGGTTGACTTTGTGTTGGAGGGTTGACTTTGTGTTGGAGGGTTGACTTTGTGTTGGAGGGTTGACTTTTTGCTGGAGGGTTGACTTTGTGTTGGAGGGTTGACTTTGTGTTGGAGGGTTGACTTTGTGTTGGAGGGTTGACTCTGTGTTGGAGGATTGACTGTGTGTTGGAGGGTTGACTCTGTGTTGGAGGGTTGACTTTGTGTTGGAGGGTTGACTTTGTGTTGGAGGGTTGACTTTGTGTTGGAGGGTTGACTTTGTGTTGGAGGGTTGACTTTTTGCTGGAGGGTTGACTTTGTGTTGGAGGGTTGACTTTGTGTTGGAGGGTTGACTTTGTGTTGGAGGGTTGACTCTGTGTTGGAGGATTGACTGTGTGTTGGAGGGTTGACTCTGTTTTGGAGGGTTGACTTTGTGTTGGAGGGTTGGCTTTGTGTTGGAGAGTTGACTTTGTGTTGGAGGGTTGACTTTGTGTTGGAGGGTTGACTTTGTGTTGGAGGGTTGACTTTGTGTTGGAGGATTGACTTTGTGTTGGAGGGTTGACTTTGTGTTGGAGGGTTGACTTTGTGTTGGAGGGTTGACTTTGTGTTGGAGGGTTAACTTTGTGTTGGAGGGTTAACTTTGTGTTGGAGGGTTGACTTTGTGTTGGAGGGTTGACTTTGTGTTGGAGGGTTGACTCTGTGTTGGAGGGTTGACTTTGTGTTGGAGGGTTGACTTTGTGTTGGAGGGTTGACTTTGTGTTGGAGGGTTGACTTTGTGTTGGAGGGTTGACTTTGTGTTGGAGGGTTGACTTTGTGTTGGAGGGTTGACTTTGTGTTGGAGGGTTGACTTTGTGTTGGAGGGTTGACTTTGTGTTGGAGGGTGGTGCTTGTTTGCCAAAATACGTCAGAAAGAATACTCATGTTCAGTTTAGACAGCACTTCCGAGTTTTTTTTTCCATGAATTTTGACAGTGAAACCAATACAGAAAGCTTTAACTTTGAAGCCATTCAGGATATGATCAAAGGGAACGCCAGGGCCGGAAGTACCGGCAAATCATCAAGAAGAAGACAAAGGGAGTGTTGAGCCTCTGTTCAGTATAGAACTGGTTTGTCTTCTAAAAACTGAAGCAAATTATCTCTGATATTACCGGGTCGACTTGCATCTTCCCCTTGGTCTCGGTTTCTCAAAGACAAAAGCTATTTGAAGACCGAATTTATCGCACAGTTTTTCTTTAGGATGCCACCCCACTCCTAGACTAATACCCAGTCCCTGGACCCATTATGTACCTTTGTAATCTTTTGACTACCGCCCACAGGATGGGTATGGGGTGCATAATAAAGATATTAACTAGACTAATACATAAGAAAAAGGATATCAGTAGGCATATTGTTCGATGCAAAGCAGATTTAAATCAATCCCATTTGTCAATCAAGCACATGTTCAACCCGTCCTTAAAAATTCCCTCAAAAATTGCTTCCGTGTCTCTACCTGGCAGTTGTTGCACTCACCCTGAACTCATGAAAACCGAGTAACTACCTTCTTCCAGCTATTTGCTTCAGCAGAGATTGTCTCACTGCTCATCGTTTCCATTTTATATTGTTATATTTATGGGAGGCGTTGAGCCCTTAAGGGTAATTCAGAGCCTGGGGAACGGAAGACATTCAAGTTGCAGATTACCTGAATCTAGAACTTTTCACCAGCATCAAGGCACCTCCCTGGAATGAATGCTAGGATTAGTTATGTATGCAGTGAGCTGAGTTACAAAACCAAATTATGTTGGGACAACGCCTTGCTTTGATATTTTTCACGTCATGTTCGCGTTAGCAACACTATTTCATCCGTGGATTTGTTACATCTTCCATACTTCTGTTACATGAGCATTATGTAAGCTGGGTGCCAGGCAGCCGAGCAGCAGTCGGCGTAGGCACTTCTACAGGCTGTGGCGTGCGCAGCCACCAGGACCCGGTCTCATTCGAAACTCATTTCGCGCTTCGGAACTTTCGTCTTCCATCAAACGATTTTTTCCCCTGGAACAGTCTTTTGAGGAGTGTGCCGCTGATGCTCGTCCGAAACGTCAACTTCAGGACCGACCGATCGCTCATTTTAAACAGTGTAGTTAGTGGATTTAAGTAAGTTACTCTTTGACTCTCGATACCCAGTCGTTGCCTCGTTATATACTCGTTAGCTCTCGTTATCTGCTCTCTGGCTCTTGTTATCTACTCGTTGATTCTTGTTATCTATTCGTTAGCTTTCATTATCAGATCGCTGGTTTTCGTTAGTCACTATCGTAATGCTACCGTGAATGCTACGTAAACATTTGCACTAGACTTTTAATACGTAAATAAAGAGAGCATGTAACTAAATGCTGATTAAATCTCCGGCAAGAATATTCCCCGAGGATCAGGAAATAGGCTCCGTGTGGGTGTGAGAGTAAAAGTCATGAGTTCAGAGGTCATGGGTGCAGAAGTCATGGGTGCAGAGGTCATGGGTGAAGAGGTCAAACATGGCACATGGCTGGAAAAAACAGATAACAGAGGATTTTAGAATCCAAACCGAGACTATTTCATGGAGGTCGTGGGTGTGGGTATAGAGGACGTGGGTGTAGGTATAGAGGGTATGGGTGTGGGTATAGAGGTCGTGGGTGTAGGTATAGAGGGTGTGGGTGTGGGTGTAGAATGGCTACCCCCTGAAAGTGCTTTGTTAGCCACCCTTTATTTTCACCACTAAATCAGCACCATTATAGGCAATTTGGTAAATTGCTTTAGTATGGTTACCGGCCAAGGTGACCAACCATGACGACCGACCATGGCGACCGACCATGGCGACCGACCATGGCGACCGGCCAAGGTGACCAACCATGGCGACTGACCATGGCGACCGACCATGGCGACCGGCCATGGCGACCGGCCATGGCGACCGGCCAAGGTGACCAACCATGGCGACTGACCATGGCGACCGACCATGGCGACCGGCCAAGGTGACCAACCATGGCGACCGACAATGGCGACCGACCATGGCGACCGACCACGGCGACCGACCATGGCGACCGACCATGGCGACCGTCTATGGTGACTGGTGATGATAATAAACTCGCTTACTATATGATAGTGGCGATATCCTTCACTGCTGCCCTATTCAACATATTTTTTTTCTGTATCCTGCGAGGATTGTCACAGAAATCATCACACAGTATATGGACCAGGTTATGGGAACTTAAACTGGGAACAGAAAATCATTCAGATAGACGACGAAAAACAAACAGAGCACAATACCCTGAGACTCCAAATTTTATTGGAAAAAATATATTCATTGGGTTGCACTGTGTGTAGAGAAGATAAAAATTCCATAATTTAGAAAGTACTTAAGAAAATAGTTTATACAGTCATTTTCAAGGCTTTCTGCCTTAAAAAAATGTCGCAGTTGCTAAACGTTTGATGCAAAAGACTTGCAATCATTTGATTTCAAAATTCATTAAGTTATGTAGTGTGTTTGGGAAAGACAGGCATAATTTTCAGAGAGGCTCTTTTGAAGATGATTTTTCCACGTGAAACACCTAGTAAAGTTCCTTTCTTATTTTTTCCACTTGTTGGCCTAGCATCATTTATCATTTCGTGTACTGTATGAGTGAGGAAAACATACTAAGTGACAGAAGGTGATAAATCTGAGAATGCCAGCTATAAATCTAAAGCATGAATGTTCCCTGAACGATCATCAGCACGAGTGCCACTGATGTCGTTTAGACGTGGCAGGTCTATGTCTAAAATGAATTTGCTATTTGTTTGCTTCTCCCATGAACCCAAAGGCTTCATTCCATGCTGATGTTGATGTACATGAATCCCTCCGTGTTGTGACAATGAATTAAAAGCCAATAATACTCTCATCAACATCAAGTGCTTCAAAGTAAGAACAATAAACTGAAAAAACTTTATACAGTGGATCCTTGTGGAACAAAAATGTATACAAAGATGGCGACTCCGAACCTCGGATCTCTTCACTACAAGTGGTAGAGTGCCGGAGGAGCACAGTACGATTTTCTCTTCCTTATTAGCATCGAAAATGATGACCTGCTGAAGCCCACGATAATTGTAGTGAAAACTAGTGACCACAATGTTTTAAGTGTTTTTAGACAAGTTCGGGAGACGTACTCCATTCTCTTAGAGTTAACGGTTGGTCCCGCCTAGAAATTTTTGTGCTAGAAGCTGAGTCCAAGGAACAAACCTCCAGAGACAGCCCATTCACCAGCAACCTGAGACACTAGGAAGAAATTCCCTCGCTTGGGAAGCCTCCAAAGACCCAATTAGATACATGATGGTAGGAATCTGAGAAGCAGTGGTACCTCAAGAGACTCCTCATTCAGTGCTTTTGTGTTAGTGGAACGGTCGAAAGAAGGAAAAGGCGGAAATAACTGCCAATCCCTTAAAGGAAAAGAGGGAAGGAGCCGGAAAGAGCATCGGTTTCAGGCGGAAACAGGAGAATGGAGTAGAAGGTTGGATCAGTAATAGAGGACAGGACAAAAGCAGAGTCGAAGAGTTCAAGGCAGTCGTAGGAAGTCTGGTTACTAGTTCAGAACTAAGACAAGTTTTCCCAGGCCAGAGAATTGGTGATAGCTTTTTTTTTCTTGGTTAAGGTAAAGCTCCCAGTCTTTCCGCGTCTTTCACTCTTTCCCATTCTCTTCACTCTCTTCCATGCATTTCACCCATTTCCACATTACCTTAATTTTACTCTTTGATCCTGTGGATCACACACCAGTGGACCAAGCAAATTAAATCGTTCGAGACGCGAGGAACTCCATCTCCTTTAAAATTTTCTCCAAATATTATCGCAAATCTCGTGAAAATACCACCTCCTGAGAATGGCATTGATCTCTCACTCATAGACCGAGATACTAGCATGAGTAAAACATAATTTTTTCACGAACTAACAATTCAGATGTTAAAATGCTTAGATAAAGCACCAAATGTAGGATTCTTCAGCACCCCTGGAAGAACCTCAGTAACGGAATCCCCGAGGAACTTCCTCCAGTCATAGCGACAGCTCCCTTTACCAACCTACCTTCGTCACAGACTTGCATTCTGGTCAGACCTCCCTAGAAAGGGATGGTCGAACACAGCTCTTAAGCATAACAGGACAACGAAACCCAGCCCTACGAGCACTTCCAGAGGACGTGAATATAAATTTCAAGATTTCACGTATCTTGTGTAGCCACCCTCTTATTAATGAACTTAGTTCATTATTCTTGTAAATAGTCCATTACTACTATAACTTGCAAAGCTAACAAAATATTTTGGCCCAGTAACTGACCATTATTTGCAACCATACTGTAATCTTTTAAATACTCTCAATTAGATGGATCCAGGTTCGTAATTAGCTATAAAATAACGTTTCCACATAAAAGGATAGGAGGCAGATTGTTTGTTAGGAGAAAGGGTAAAATTTCTATAGAGCTTGTCTCAGTTATGTGCTGACCCAGTCTGGAAGATTTCGATCATTAGACCGAGGCTGTGTCTGGCTTACCGGTCCGTCATGTTAAAAATTAAATATCACATTGAATGGCATGTATGAACCTTTATTCTCTGCCTCTGTACTCAACATCCGTCCATTTTCGCTGGGGAAAGGCGGGGAACGATCATGTTCCCTTGATTATCACAATGTTTGGTATAGACTGTAAGGTAACGCACGAACGTAGTTTTCATTTCTTTCTGTTGATCGTAATGTTTAGGAAAAGAGCACTGATTAGCACAACTTAAGCCACTCAACATCCCTTCATCCGCCCCTACCGCAAATCCCCTTTTCTGCACTATAAAAAGGGACCAGTGTGGGTACTTGCTGCTCGTGAATATCCTTCATAATACTTTTTTGTTGCCCGTGCAAAATTTAATAAAACTCCCACGTTAATTTTCCACCCATGACCCAAGGTATTAATATTTCCCCTCACTAAGCGTCTCTTCCTTTTATCCCTCTCCTCAATTCATCTTCTGCATTATAATTCATCTCCCACTTCGTGCCTCTTGCTTCTTATCCAACAAACAATTAATTTGATAATTTGTTAACGTTACAAAATAAAGTTCTATTGAGTTAAACAAATGTATATTCTCATATATATTCCTTTATCATTATTTTAGCTCTACAGATTTTCTTTGTCAGTTTTACTAAAAATATTCTTCTTTAACTGATATTATTCTAAATATTGTGCAAACTTTTCATCATCTTCTATTCTCTTCCAGTGTTTATCTCCACCTGATTCCGTGTTGCTTCATCCTCCTTTAGCATTCCGCTTCACTTATTCTTGTCTTCCCAGTCACATTCTCGTCATATTGTAGACACAATTATCGACACAGCGGAGATTGTCACGTCGACGATATCCATGTAAATGTGATTTCTCTAGTGAGAAAGATGAGAAGATAAGGATTTGTCTCACATTGCGGATAATAAACAAATTATCCTTTAATGACTTCAGATGTCAACACAATGCTGGAACTGACTTATAACATGGAAAGGTTAAGATAGTGTTCAGTCGTCAAGCTTCCAGCTATATACTGCACACTGTTCTGAGACTGGAACAAATCCTAAGACCAACAGCCCAGCAGGTTTAATTTAATAGCAGTGTAAGTGACCCTAATGCACTGGGATAATAGTTTGAAACAGATAAAATATACTAACCAGTGAGTAGTATAGTTACGTCAAGTTGTGGAGGGTTCTCGAACTGCACACCAACTGCTGTGACACGACCAATGTAAGGAATCAAAACAGAGAATCACTACGTGTCAGTTGGTTATGAAAGCTCACTAAAACTCTGTAAGGTCTGCTACAGTGCACATAAATTGGTTATTGAATTGGAGCCCTGGGACTGACCTGTCCTAAAAATAACATATATTCAATATGTAAGCGTACTTTGTTATCTCTTGACAGCTCCTGCTGTCAAGTACATCGAATTCCATTTAACACTAATGTTTCCACAGAACCCTTGCAAAGTTCTGCAACTAGTAGCAGGTGAGTA
This sequence comes from Cherax quadricarinatus, assembly GCF_038502225.1. NCBI lineage: Eukaryota > Metazoa > Arthropoda > Malacostraca > Decapoda > Parastacidae > Cherax > Cherax quadricarinatus. The sequence goes on from NC_091343.1 coordinate 24,977,740, forward strand.
GCAAAGCAGGATGTCCATCCATCATAATTTTCAAAGCCTGTACAACTGCAACTATAACTTGCTCTTTACCCCAAGAAGATATAGCTGTTGAAGAACGAATTCGAAGACGGGGTGATGATCCAAGTGGTGGTGCAGTGGAAAGACGGATGATCCTCTCTCTCTCTCTCTCTCTCTCTCTCTCTCTCTCTCTCTCTCTCTCTCTCTCTCTCTCTCTCTCTCTCTCTCTCTCTCTCTCTCTCTCTCTCTCTCTCTCTCTCTCTCTCTCTCTCTCTCTCTTCTCTCTCTCTCTCTCTCTCTCTCTCTCTCCTCTCTCTCTCTCTCTCTCCTCTCTCTCTCTCTCCTCTCTCATCTATCTATCTATCTATCTATCTATCTTCTGTCTCGTCTACTAGTCTTGCGCTGGCTAATGTAATATTCTCAAAAGGTTTCCCACATCCCACCAACGAAAATTTCTCCTAAGTTATTGCATTCCGTAGAGATAAATATACTAGAAACACAAACAGAGGCTACGCATCGTGACTCTTCAGTAGACTCAGACACCCGAAACCCATCATTGTACAGCTAAATATGTATATAATGGAGGCTCATACGTGTGTGTCGGCAAGCCTCACAGGATCAGTGCTAATTCTTGTTGCTTAACCTATCATCCCCTCTCCTATTGCATTAGCCTTGAAGGTAATGAGGAGAGCAAAGCCCTATCTAGATTTTTTTAATTGTTTGTTTTAATTATTTTGTTTGCATTCAATTTAGGATTGTTCTGTGGCAGTTCCGCAGTGTTTAGACTGATATCTGAATGAAATGTTGAGATATGCATGTCAGTGAGTGACGATCAGTGAGGTGATGATATATGAATTGTTGTTGATGATGACATGAATCAATATGATGATATTTGGTGGAGTAATATATAAACTACTGTCAGTGATTATTTATGAATCTACATAAGTGATGATATATAAAACCAGGTTAGTGATGAAAGGCGATTAAATTTGTTGGTATAGCTACGAGGCTTTGTGCTGGTGTGTGCTCTTGCACCAAGAAAAATGTTTACCTTTAACTTTCTGCTTAAAATCAAACAAGACAGACAGACAGACAGACACACACACACACACACACACACACACACACACACATCGCGCGCTCTGCAAATTGTGGGACCCATAGCCTCGGAGAAGTGGATAAAAGGCTTCAAAGAAGAATATTGGATTTTTTCCTGATGCCATTTGAATAATCCACTTCCCTACCACCCATTTTCAAATAAATTAATCATAAATATTGAGAAGCATTAAACTCCAGCATGACACTACTTAACGCAAGTAATATTAATGTATTAAACGTAATTCATGAAATTGTTTCTTATATTAATGAAAGATTGAGACGCACAACTACTGAGTCGATCGTCCCATCCTTTATTTGCTCATAATAAATCTCAGCGTAGACTGATGTGTGTATGTGTGTGTGTGTGTGTGTGTGTGCGTGCGTGTGTGTGTGTGTGTGTTGTGTGTGTGTGTGTGTGTGTGTGTATGTGTGTGTGTGCGTATGTGTGTGTGTGTAATTGTCTCCATGGTGAATGTGATTGTACTGTCTCGCTACATTACTGACTGAAGGCTTATTAAGGAGCCCTGGCTGCCGAGGCTCCTTGTAGGTAAAAGTCCCATGCTTCCCAGTTCTAAGGATCCCAATGGTAACATAATACACAGTGGAATCTCGCTACTCTGGGACCTTGTGATTTTGGATTTCTCTTCTGGGGTAATATATACTTACAAATAAATTTTGAGAATTTACATGTGCAGTACAGGTACAATACACGTGCAGTACAGGTGCAGTACACGTGCAGTACAAGTACAGTTCGCATACAGTATACGGTAGTACAGGTGCAGCACACGTCCAGTACAGGTACAGTACGCGTGCAGTACAGGTACAGTATGCGTGCAGACAGGTACAGTACACATGCAGTACAGTGCAGTGGTACAGTACACGTGCAGTACAGGTACAGTACGTGTAGCAAGATACAGTACACTGCAGTACACGTGCAGTACAGGTACAGTAAGCGTGCAGTACAGGTACGGTACACGTGAAGTACGCATGATGTCACGCTTGATGTCACGTGTGGTGAGATATGTCTTCATAATCGAGAAAACTGAAACTTAACAAGAATTTACAATTAAAACCTAAGGTAATTAAGAGTTTATAGCTTAAGACAATTAAGGACAGATAATCAAAAGAAGATTTATCCACCAAAAAGAGTCTGTATCTCACTGTATGTATACAGAGTTCTGTACCTCTGTATTTACACCATGAGTTTTATCTCTCGGTGTTTTTAACAGTTTAATTCCTATTTAGGCATTAGAGTATTCTTGACAGGAGGTGCACAGGTAAATTATGGTCCTAATGACCCACGAGCAATCGTTAGGCTTCAAACCAATCAGATACATTAATAACAGATGCATCTCTATTAAATTACAAACAGTAACTATGTCATGACTCCCTGAAATCGGAATAACACGATTTAAGTGAACCAGGAACGGGTGAGGTTTGAACCATGGCGAGTGAGTCGCAAATTCAGGCCAGGAGTTTTAGTACTCGCTGGGCGTGGTTCAAACACCACCGTTCCCCGGTTTGTTTTGTAAGTAATTGCATATTACCGATCATAATAAGTACTTTAGCCATAGCTGCATATCAGAGATCATAGCTGTACATGTCATATCATAGCTGCATATCAGAGATCATAGCTGTACATGTCATATCATAGCTGCATATCAGAGATCATAGCTGTACATGTCATATCATAGCTGCATATCAGAGATCATAGCTGTCATGTCATATCATAGCTGTATATCAGAGATCATAGCTGTACATGTCATATCATAGCTGTATATCATGAGATCATAGCTGTACATGTCATATCATAGCTGCATATCAGAGATCATAGCTGTACATGTCATATCATAGCTGTATATCAGAGATCATAGCTGTACATGTCATATCATAGCTGCATATCAGAGATCATAGCTGTACATGTCATATCATAGCTGTATATCAGAGATCATAGCTGTACATGTCATATCATAGCTGCATATCAGAGATCATAGCTGTACATGTCATATCATAGCTGTATATCAGAGATCATAGCTGTACATGTCATATCATAGCTGCATATCAGAGATCATACTGTTACGTCATATCATAGCTTGTATATCAGAGATCATAGCTGTACATGTCATATCATAGCTATGTATCACAGATCATAGCTGCATATCACAGATCATAATTGCATATTATAGATCATAGCTGCATATCACAGATCATAACTGTATATCACAGATCATAGCTGTATATCACAGATCATAGCTGTATATCACAGATCATAGCTGTATATACAGATCATGCGGTATATCACAGATCATGCGGTATATCACAGATCATAGCTGTATATCACAGATCATAGCGGCATATCACAGATCATAGCGGTATATCACAGATCATAGCGGTATATCACAGATCATATGTAAATCACAGATCATAACTGCATATCACGGATCATAATACGTATCGCATTATAACTGCATATACAAATCATAACGTAGTTTAATAGCTGATGTTTCCAAAATGAAAGAATTCTCGAAAGTACAAGCATTTAAACCGGGTATCAAGACCTTAATTGTTGGGTGAGGCAGTGAAGAGGAAACCAATAGCCGAATCTCTGACTGAATGGGTCGTATGACTTTTCTCACTGAAGAACCTAGTTCTTTCAGTCTTTGATGAATATTTGCGTGAGAACCGGATAATAAAATGAGGTGAGCGTCAGTCATTGTATAACTGAGGGGTGTATTATCCTTTCTGTTTATTCTACTTAATGAGTCACACGGTTTAGTGCTTCTCATAAATAAAAATAAAAACTAAATTATATTTGTCTGCGTGTTTGCAACTTAGATATTAACTATCTACTTAATTTTTGGCCATAAGTAAAAGCACTAATGGGTTTACCTTTGAAAGTTTTACATTATAACCATGAAGAGTAAAGGTCACAATACCGTGGCTGAAACAGCAAGACTCACAATACTGTTGAAACAGCAAGACTCACAATACCGTGGCTGAAACAGCAAGACTACAATACCGTGGCTGAAACAGCAAGACTCACAATACCGTGGTTGAAACAGCAAGACTCACAATACCGTGGTTGAAACAGCAAGACTCACAATACCGTGGCTGAAACAGCAAAACTCACAATATGTGCTGAAACAGCAAGATTCCAATACCGTGGCTGAAACAGCAAGATTCACAATACCGTGGCTGAAAAAGCAAGACTCACAATACCGTGCTGAAACAGTAAGACTCACAATACCTGGCTGAAACAGCAAGACTCACAATCCTGGCTGAAACAGCAAGACTCACAATCCGTGGCTGAAACAGCAAGACTCACAATACCGTGTGAAACAGCAAGACTCACAATACCGTGGCTGAAACAGCAAGATTCACAATACCGTGGCTGAAAAAGTAAGACTCACAATACCGTGGCTGAAACAGTAAGACTCACAATACCGTGGCTGAAACAGTAAGACTCACAATACCGTGGCTGTAACAGTAAGACTCACAATACCGTGGCTGAAACAGTAAGATTCACAACACTCGTGGCTGAACAGTAAGACTCACAATGCCGTGGCTGAACAGTAAGACTCACAATGCCGTGGCTGAAACAGTAAGACTACAATACTGTGGCTGAAACAGTAAGACCACAATGCCGTGACTGAAACAGTAAGACTCACAATGCCGTGGCTGAAACAGTAAGACTCACAATACCGTGGCTGAAACAGTAAGACTCACAATACCGTGGCTGAAACAGTAAGACTCACAATACCGTGGCTGAAACAGTAAGACTCACAATACCGTGGCTGAAACAGTAAGACTACAATACTGTGGCTGAAACAGTAAGACTCACAATGCCGTGGCTGAAACAGTAGGGCTCACAATACCGTGGCTGAAGCAGTAAGACTCACATGCCGTGGCTGAAACAGTAAGACTCACAATACCGTGGCTGAAACAGTAAGACTCACAATACCGTGGCTGAAACAGTAAGACTCACAATGCCGTGTGAAACAGTAAGACTCACAATGCCGTGCTGAAACAGTAAGACTCACAATACTGTGGCTGAAACAGTAAGACTCACAATGCCGTGGCTGAAACAGTAAGACTCAAGTACCGTGGCTGAAGCAGTGAGTCACAATGCCGTGGCTGAAACAGTAAGACTCACAATACCGTGGCTGTGAGCAAGACTCACTACCGTGGCTGAAGCAGTAAGACTCACAATACCGTGGCTGAGCAGCAAGACTCACAATACCGTGGCTGTAGCAGCAAGACTCACAATACCGTGGCTGTAGCAGCAAGACTCACAATACCGTGGCTGTAGCAGCAAGACTCACAATACCGTGGCTGTAGCAGCAAGACTCACAATACGTGGCTGAGCAGCAAAACTCTAAAACGTGGCTGAGCAGCAAGACTACAATCCGTGGCTGAAGCAAAGACTCACAATACCGTGGCTGTAGCAGCAAGACTCACATGCCGTGGCTGTAGCAGCAAGACTCACAATACCGTGGCTGTAGCAGCAAGACTCACAATACCGTGGCTGTAGCAGCAAGACTCACAATACCGTGGCTGTAGCAGCAAGACTCACAATCGTGGGATGTAGCAGCAGACTACATAGTGGCTGTAGCAGCAAGACTACAATACCGTGGCTGTAGCAGCAAGACTCACAATACCGTGGCTGAGCAGCAACACTCACAATACCGTGGCTGTAGCAGCAGACTCACAATACGTGGCTGTAGCAGCAAGACTCACAATACCGTGGCTGTGCAGCAAGACTCACAATACCGTGGCTGTAGCAGCAAGACTCACAATACCGTGGCTGCAGCCAAGACTCACAATACCGTGGCTGTAGCAGCAAGACTCACAATACCGTGGCTGTAGCAGCAAGACTCACAATACCGTGGCTGTAGCAGCAAGACTCACAATACCGTGGCTGAAGCAGCAAGACTCACAATACCGTGGCTGTAGCAGCAAGACTCACAATACCGTGGCTGAAGCAGCAAGACTCACAATACCGTGGCTGTAGCAGCAAGACTCACAAACCGTGGCTGAAGCAGCAATACTCACAAAACCGTGGCTGTAGCAGCAAGCACTCACAATACCGTGGCTGTAGCAGCAAGACTCACATATGTGGCTGTAGCAGCAAGACTCACAATCCGTGGCGGCAGCAAGACTCACAATACCGTGGCGTAGCAGCAAGACTCACAATACCGTGGCTGTAGCAGCCCAAAACTCCAATACCGTGGCTAGCAGCAAGACTCACAATACCGTGGCTGTAGCAGCGACTACAATCGTGGCTGAAGCAGCAAGACTCACAATACCTGGCTGTAGCAGCAAGACTCACAATACCGTGGCTGAAGCAGCAGACTCACAATACGTGGCTGTAGCAGCAAGACTCACAATACCGTGGCTGAAGCACAAGACTCACAATACCGTGGCTGAAGCAACACTCACAATACCGTGGCTGTAGCAGCAAGACTACAATACCGTGGCTGGCAGCAAGACTACAATACCGTGCTGTGCAGCAAGACTCACAATACCGTGGCTGTAGCAGCAAGACTCACAATACGTGGCTAAGCAGCAAGACTCACAAAACCGTGGCTGTAGCAGCAAGACTCACACATACGTGGCTGAAGCAGCAAGACCCCACAATACCGTGGCTGTGCAGCAAGACTCACAATACCGTGGCTGAGCAGCAAGACTCACAATACCGTGGCTGTAGCAGCAAGACTCACAATACGTGGCTGAGCAGCAAGACTCACATACCGTGGCTGAAGCAGCAGACTCACAATACCGTGGCTGTAGCAGCAAGACTCACAATACCGTGGCTGTAGCAGCAAGACTCACAATACCGTGGCTGTAGCAGCAAGACTCACAATACCGTGGCTGTAGCAGCAAGACTCACAATACCGTGGCTGAGCAGCAAGACTCACAATACCGTGGCTGTAGCAGCAAGACTCACAATACCGTGGCTGAAGCAGCAAGACTCACAATACCGTGGCTGTCAGCAGACTCACAATACCGTGGCTGTAGCAGCAAGACTCACAATACCGTGGCTGTAGCAGCAAGACTCACAAACCGTGGCTAAACAGCAAGACTCACAATACCGTGGCTGTAGCAGCAAGACTCACAATACCGTGGCGCAGCAGCAAGACTCACAATACCGTGGCTGTAGCAGCAAGACTCACAATACCTGGCTGTAGCAGCAAGACTCACAATACCGTGGCTGAGCAGCAGACTCACAATACCGTGGCTGAGCAGCAGACTCACAATACCGTGGCTGAGCAGCAAGACTCACAATACCGTGGCTGAAGCAGCAAGACTCACAATACCGTGGCTGTAGCAGCAAGACTCACAATACCGTGGCTGTAGCAGCAAGACTCACAATACCGTGGCTGGCAGCAAGACTCACAATACCGTGGCTGTAGCAGCAAGACTCACAAATGCAAGCGCAACTGAACGTAGCAGCAAGACTCACAATACTGGCTGAAGCAGACCCACAATACTGTGGCTGTAGCAGCAACACTCACAATACCGTGGCTGTAGCAGCAAGACTCACAATCCGTGGCTGTAGCAGCAAGACTACAAACCGTGGCTGAGCAAGACTCACAATACCGTGGCTGTAGCAGCAACACTCACAATACCGTGGCTGCTAGCAGCAAGACTCACAATACCGTGGCTGTAGCAGCAAGACTCACATACCGTGGCTGTAGGGAGCAAGACTCACAATACCGTGGCTGTAGCAGCAAGACTCACAATACCGTGGCTGTAGCAGCAAGACTCACAATGTCTGTCAGACTCACACGTGGCTGTAGCAGCAAGACTCACAATACCGTGGCTGTAGCAGCAAGACTCACAATACCGTGGCTGTGCAGCAAGACTCACAATACCGTGGCTGTAGCAGCAAGACTGTGGCAGCAACAATAAAAACCACAATATCGTGCAAAAGTTCAAGTCAGAATATAGTTTCTGAAGAAAACCAAATAAAATATAACCCACAACGTGGAAAGGTAAACAAACATTGTTTCCGTCTGGACAGACAGAAACGTCGTCTAGCCTTTATTTCGAACTGATTACCAGTTGTCACTATCATACTTATGCAATAATCGCGAACAATGATAGAAGATGCAAAACTAGGGAGTTAAATGGAGCTTAGTTTCATGTTGCAATCAACACATCATCAGAAGCTTGCAATGCTGCAGAAATGGTAGGAAGTCCCTGGTAGATATGTTAAAGGAACTTATCTACCTGAAATTCCTACTCATTTCTGCACTTCAAGTCCTAATGATGATTGATTGCAAGCGAAAGGCCTAGAGCTACATTCAACTCCTGTGTAGTGTTTTCCATCATACTTAGTCCTCAGTGTAACTA
>NC_091343.1:24991190-25036190 GCF_038502225.1 Cherax quadricarinatus
ATATATATATATATATATATATATATATATATATATATATATATATATATATATATATATAATATATATATATATATATATATATATAATAAAATACAAGATATATGTGAATTGGGACAGTGAGGAGAACCACTGCAACAAGGAAGGTGGGTCGAGGCGTGTTCCATTGCCGAAATGCGAACTGTTTGGAGAAAGTGCCCAGAGTGATGTCACTCACAACTTGAGACAGGCAGTTTCCTTGTTAAATAACAAAAAAGGCACAATACCGTGACTGAACGACTAACCCGCACATAAAGAGAAACTACGACGACGTTTTGGTCGACTTGGACCATTTACAAAGTCACTTTGTAAATGGTCCAAGTCGACCAACGTCGTCTGCTTCTTTATGTGCGGAGTTATTGTGTATAGTTTCCTTGTCGGATCTGCAGCCTTGAGTATATCGGCAGCACCTTTGCAGCGATGAGGCCATTCCAGCTCGACTGTTTGTAGGCCACTTCTATCTAGAATTTGGTGCTGGACAGTGCAGTCTCCCAATCGTTAATGGCACTGGTGAAGCCAGGATCCTGTATTCTGCTGAGTCACCGAGGTTGTCCGGAAAAATTCTTTATTAACACGTTTGATGCTATGGAGGAGGATGAAAAAGGTGGAGGGGCAATCTGGGAGGATTTGAATACTCCCACCCTAACAAGCCTGACTGGTAGTGAGGCTTGAAGAAGTGCTAACCACTAATCGCCATGGCTTTTGGGAATGGGAGCAAACAGATTTGATCTGAGGAAAGTGATTAGATAACTCAATCCTATGGATCAAGAACCCATCCCAGTCACCTGACCCGTCACCCGTTTACCAAACACAGGAGAGAACAGATGCATAAATTACCCGTGGCTTCCTTATTTAATCTGGGTGTTGTTTTGGGTTCGTTGTGGCTGAGGGATCAGCGAGGCACCGTAGCCACCATCTTGCTCTCAGCTCCTTAGGATCACTTCATTTCCTTTCTCCCACGCTTATAAAAACCTCTTGTTTTTTCATATCAAGCCGATTTAGTAACTCTATCCTTATATAGTGTATATATACATATATATATATATGACTATGAAATTAAAGTTGCTAGGATTCTAAAACTGACTATGAAATTAAAGTTTGGGGATTCAAAAACAAACCCAAAAAAGTTTTTCCAGGTATATAGAAAAAAAGTCAGAATAAGATAGGCCCCCTTAAAAAATAACTAGGGAATCTTACTGACAAAGAGAATGAAATGTCCCTGTTTTTTAATAATTTTTTTCTCCTTTTTTACACGGGAAGACACAAATTTTTCCCGGAAATTAAATTTTTTATAGTGGATCAGAAGAAGATAAATTATGTAACATCTAGTCACTAGTGAAATGGTTGTAACAGATAGCCCGACTGAAGCAAAATAAGTCCCCGGTCCTGAAGGTTTTTTCAAGGGTTTTTAAGGAATGCAAAGGAAGTCTGTAAACCCATTAACTAATATTTTTAATTTATTTTTTCAAACGGTGTAGTGTCTGATATGTGGAAGATGGCGAATGTAATTCCCCATTTTTAAAAAAGGGGACAAGTCGTTACGTCAAATTCCGCCCAATAACCCGACCTCAATTGTGGCAAATTACTAGAGTCAATTATAGCTGAGATTATAAAAACCATCTGATAAATAGCCTGATTAAGATATCAGCATGGATTCCAAAAACCGGTTTGTTAACAATTTTAAAAACTTTTTTTCAGTAAAGTTTTGGGCGTTGACCAGATAAAAAATTTTATATTATTTATTAGATTTTATAAGGATTTGATAGGTTCCGCCCAAAAACTGTTGGGGAAAATAGCAGCTCATGGCATTGGGGGGGGTGCCCCGTGGGTCAGTCATGGCTCACAGACAGGAAAGAAATTTCCCTAAAAGGGGGTTTAAAACCCAGTGGGGATCAGTTAAAGTGGGGGTTTCCCCGGGGGTGTCTTGGGGCCCGTTTTGTTTTTAATATATATCAATGATCTTGATGAAGGAATTTAGTGATAGAGCAAATTTCGGATGACACAAGATAGGTGGGAAATTGATTCAAACGTGATGTTGGGGAATTTCGGGAGGATTTAGAAAAACTTTACTTTTGGTCAGAAAAGGGGAGATGCAGTTCACGTAGATAAATGCAATTTCTAAGTTTTGGGAGTGTCCATAACCCAAATTTATGTTAAATAATGAGAACTTAGCCATACAGTTTTGGGAAAAGGGACGGGGGGGGTAAGAGCAACCAAAACCGGACAGCAATGTAAGGAGAATAAGGCAAAAGGATTTAAAAGGAAAGCAACAGAAGTCCAGAGGTCATATGCAGCTTTATACACTTAGTGGCCTCACCTAGATTATGCAGTCAATTTTCCCATTTAAGAATGGAATAAATTTTAGAAAACTTTCGGTAGGATGACTAAATTAATACATAGATTAGAAATCTTCCTTTGGAAAGATTGAAGACTTGACTTTCATTTGTTGACGAAGAAAGGAGACCTGATCAAGTGTATAAGGGAAGAAGGATTTAAAAAAGGATATTAAAGGGCTTGAGGAATTTCCAAAGAGAACCGCAGTAATGGATTTAAAGATGTTTAGATTTAGGAAAGGGAATGAAAGATTGGTTTGGGAAAAAGGGGAGTTGATGAGTGGGAAAGTCTACCTATTTTATTGAGGCTGGATTGGGGAGCCAAATTTAGTTGGGTAAGCACGAGTGGGGGGTTGATTTGAGGGGCTTTTGCACACGGGGGCATGTTTTGGGGGCATTGAAATTGGGTTGGTCAAATGTTTGTTAGTGGGGTGAATTGTAAAAACCTGCCTAGTTTAACATTGCTGCAGTGTTCCCCTTTTCTTATGTTCTTTTTTATGTTCTTTTTACGTTCGGCCCCCGTCACGTGTTTAACGTTTGGGGTCTGATATGAGGTGCTGGCGACCCTTAATATTTTCCTTGGGTGCTTCACTTCAAATTCCTTAAAGGAGAGTCAGAAAGGTTTGGGAAATTTTTATTCCTTTCAGAGTGGGTTTTGATATTTTGAAATCACCTTTTTAGATTTAAATATATATATATATATATATATATATATATATATATAATATATATATATATATATATATATATATATATATATATATATATATATATATATATATATATATATATATATATATACATATATTTATATACATGTGTATATGTATATTTGAAGACTCACATCAAGAATTTTGGATACATCGAGAAGTGAGTAGAGAGTCTTAAACATGACTTTACGAATTGATTTCATGTATGTAATAACTTGTCCTCCATGACCTATTGGCATTGAATCATGTTGAAATTAAATTTCCTTTCAGCCAAATCAGTTCGGATCCGATGTTATGAGTTTGAAGTGTCGATGTTTTGTCGTTTAATATAATTATCAGATTTAAAGACTAGTTTGCAATTTAGTTCATATTGTTAAAGAATCAAACGTTATTAGAACATGGTACATTAGTAATTGCATTCGCACATTCTCTTTCTCTTTCACATGAAGAACATAAGAAAGAAGAACACTGCAACAGGCCTACTAACCCATGCGAGCAGGTTCATGTCCCTCTTCCCGGATTAGCTTAAATGACTCACCCAGTCTGTCACTCCCACTTCAAGGAAGGGAGCACGGCACCAGACCCAGCAGCACAAGCCAGTCAGTCCAATTCACACCTTACCCACACTCCCACTCATGTATTTATCTAACCTATTTTTAAACTTCAACGTTTTAGCTCCGAATAACTGTACTTTTTGGGGAGTTTGTTCCACTCATCCACAAATCCTTGTCACAAACTAGTGCTTTCCCTAATATCTTCCTGAATCTTAATTTTCCAACTTGAAACCATTGCTGTGAGTCCTGGTCTTGACTGAAATTCAGCACGGCCATTTGCTATCCCCTATTTATTCCTGCTTTCCATTTATACACCTGATCATATCCTCTCTAATTCTACGCATTTCGAGAGAGTGCACATCCAGGCCCTCAGTCTATCCTCATAGGGGAAGATTTGATACATGGGATCACGTTGTCATCCTCTTCTGCATTGTTTTTCCAGAGTATTTGTCCATTCTGTGGGGCACACGCAGACTCAGAACTGAGCAGCATAGGTCCAAATGAGGCCTAAATTCAAGGATATATAGAGTTGAAGAACAACTGGAGGACTTTCTCATTATTCCAGGCTTAAAGGCATGTAGGCTAAGAACTTCTTGTTATCACATGAAATATTTAATGCCTGTTGTCTTGCTTTAGATTACTGCAACCCAGAACTCCTAACTTTTCATGAACTGTGTAGGCATTAATAAGATCTACATTATTTAGCTTTATATGTCGCATGGTTATTTTTCCGTCCAAACTTTTCTGTTTCACTAATATAGGCTTCCTCATCGATATTAATGAAAATAAGAAAATGCATATCTTTTTTCGTTGTCGTCTAGGTAAAATGTTTCATTGCAACAATTCAAGTGGAAGAATATATTGAATACAAAAATAAAAGTCCGGAAAAGATCAGTTGAAGGATTGGAGGAAGGGCTGAAACACACCAGTACTTAGCAGACACACACACACACACACACACACACACACAGAAATGACTGAAATTGAAGAATTTATTGATAATTTCCTCTTGAAGGAAAGTACAGTTTAACTGAGTGTTTTAACATCAGTTATTCTCATTCTTGGTCGCCAGGTAATTACTACAAATACTTAGCATCCATCATACACGAATGAAGCATATTATTATTATATTATTATTATTATTATTATTATTATTATTATTATTATTATTATTATTATTATTATTATTATTATTATTATTATTATTATTTATTATTAGTTTGCAATTATTGTTACATATTATTACAGGCAATTATCATAAATATAAAGATATGTACAATTATTATAAACATGAAGTTTCATAAGTCTGAAAGATGATTATCTAGTCTACAGGTTACTACCACACTGCAAGAGAGCCATTGAAGGTTGTATATTACCTGCACACCAAAATCTGCTAATACATAAATTCCCTAAATAGAGTAACATTAGATGTACATATGGATTAAATAAAGCTTTCTATTATATATATAATTATATATATATATATATATATAGGAGAGAGATAGAGTTATATATATATATATATATATATATATATATATAGATATATATATATATATATATATATATATATATATATATATGAACAAAGTTGAATATGTAAACTGGAATGGACTAGTGCTAAACTTCCATTTCAAAATTAAGTCCTTTCTGGAAATTTTCTCATAAGTTTAAAGATATATTTTTCATTAATGATAATGCAAAATTTTTAATTTTGCAACAAAAGAATTTAGAAAACTTCTACTTAACCTATTATATAACAATATAAATTCTATTTCACCCTAACTCAACTAATATATTTGGATTTGCTTACACACTTAATACTAAACAAACGCAGTGAAATGTATTTTTCATAGGGGTCTAGAATGATTTTGGTGGAAATTATTGCATACACAAAATTTGTTTGTCCTATATGTACAAGATGAACGTTGATATTTAAGCCAAGATATGTGGAGTTCTGAAGGTATATTAATATGTAAAGGTATATAATATGAAGGTTATTAACAGGAAGGGCACAACAGGTAGTTATACAACAGTAGTTAAAAATAAGAATAGAAGTATTATTAATAGTATGTATATTAACAGGAAGGTATATTACTTCAGGAAGGCATATTAAGAGGAAGGGCATATTAACAGAAAGGTATATTAATATGGGAAGGCACATACAAGAGGAAGAAGCATAACAGGAAGGTATATTAAGAGAAGGCATAATAACAGAAGCAGGCAGCATAATATGGAACATGGGTATATTAACAGGAAGGCACTACTGTAAAGGTATATTAACAGGAAGTAATAACAGGAAGGCACAATAATATGGTGGTTACATATTAACAGGGAAGGCATGCTTAACAGGAAGGCATATTAATAGGAAGGCATATTAACAGGAAGGTATACATAGAAGGCATATTAGTCATAGTCGTACATAACAGAATATATTAACAGAAGGTATATTAATGAAGGCATATTAAGAGGAAGGCATGGCTAAGAGGAAGTTACATACAGATAGCTGCATACTAACAGAATGTATTAACAGGAAGGCACATTAACAGAAGGCATTATTAACAGGAAGGCATAATAACTGGAAGCATATTAACAGAAGGCATATTAACTGAAGGTATATATGATACGCTGAGAGATATACGTCCTTCTGTATGCAAAGTGTTGTTAGTACACTAATAACTCAGGTTAATTACAAATACTCTGGCGCTGTGTGGAGCTGAAAGCAATTGTTGTTGTGAATGAGGAGTCATGATTCTCATTTATAATAAATAACAGTTTACAATTCACATCATTTCAGCTATGTTTGATGTGCTTTTTGTTTTATAGCTCTGTAATTCAGCTGTTAATAAAGCATTTATATTTATATAGTAAAACTATGCGTGGAATTCATGATTTACCGTTCCTGGAGACCCTGACTTGTTACTCGTGATATGTAAAGCAATGGTCCATCAAGGAATAAACACCACCTGGTGCAGATGATACGTCTGTGGCTTGATCCAAGGAAGGAGATGGCAGCCTAATTATTTTAACTGGAGAGTTCTCGCCAGCATTTACTGCCTGCTTGAAGATATATGAATTTGAAAGTGTCCAGGACATTATGAAGGTATCGAGGAGGTCAGAGACTGAGAAAGGGGACCAAGGAGGTACAGAGACTCTCAGGAGGGAAGGTATCAAAGAGCAGGGGCAGAGGACTGGAGGAAGGTGGTCAAGAGTGTGTCAGAGACTGGGAGGGAAGGCATCGAAGAGGTGTCAGAGACTGAGGAAGGCATTGGGGGGAAGAGCAAAGCTAGAGACTGAGGAAGGTATCGAAGAGTAAAATAGAGACTGAGGAAGGCATCGAAGAGTGTGTCAGACTGATAGCAAAAATGAGATGCCAGAGACTGGAGGAGATAATCAAAATAGAGAAATGTTTCAGAAGGATGTTTGTGAAAGAAAAAGAGATGTGCGGAGTTACACGAGACAAGAGATAGAATAATGTGTTTGTTACAGTGTTTTAATGATTGTAAACCTTAGACAACCTTCTTCTTACATTACATAATGGTTCTCTCTTCACATGCAGCACCAGCAGCAATCACTATTTTGACTCAGGCTTTGGCTAACGTGGCCACAGAAAAAGACCACAAATAAGCAAATGCCAGGATACCTGACAGTTTCAGAGCTGTAGTGTTCACTGTGACAGTATAAAATGAGATGTCGGATGCCCGGTGTATCAATGGGGCTACTTGGCGATGGGGGAAGGAAGGTAGAGGTAAATAAAATAGAAATTATACAACAGTGTACAGGAATCACAGAAGTCTTGGTGGTATAATATAGGCAGCAGGAGATATATATATATATATATATATATATATATATATATAAGTATATATATATGTACATATGAAATGCTTATAGAGAGAGAGAGAGAGAGAGAGAGAGAGAGAGATAGAGAGAGAGAGAGAGAGAGAGAGAGAGAGAGAGAGAGAGAGAGAGAGAGAGAGAGAGAGAGAGAGAGAGAGGAGAGAGAGAGAGATAGAGAGAGAGAGAGAGGAGAGAGAGAGAAGATTTATTTCATTTATTTCGATTTTAATATTTAAGCTAATAGTCCGTATTGGAGTAAAGTTGTAGTGTGTGAATGTGAAACAAATTTCCTCACATGATGCACCACAAAGATTAATGTTATTCTTGACTTCTTTATTTTCTGTGTAGTCCCCTGTGTCAAAGTGTCTGTCTGCCTTATCTCTCTGAGCTCTTCCTGCCACCCTTCTTTGGTCTGGAAGATTGTTTTAACCCTTTTATCTTAAATTTGAAGTTTTATTCTCAACTTGATTACAGGATTTTAACTTTTCCTTTGACGACAGAGCTTCTAAGCAATTGTTACTATATGGGTAAAAGAATGACTTCATTGAGGTAGACAGAAAAGTATATATATTTGTAGACATCGTAACTTGATTAAATTGTTAGATTGCATGTAAACACACCCCACACATATTCGAGCTTGATAACGTATTATATTATGTATGTTCATACACATTACGGTTTATACAAATATAAACAAATATGCTACACAAGAGAACTGCATTTGAAGAATTAAATATACGTTTGGAGGACCAATGAGACTCTAATTGTCCAACTCAAAACTATGTATCTCTGAGATATGTACTAAAATTATAGTTGCTGCAATTTAAAAAAACAAGAAGATACAAAAATCACTTTCCAATTACCACAATATCATTACTTTTAATTTAGAATTATTTTTAATCATATTTATTATTTATATTAAAGGAAAGTTGCCCTAAAAGTTATTTTGAACTTAGTACATCCTAATAAGGATGTATTTTTTTAAATTTTATTATAAGTGGGCTTTAAAGAAATCTTTAATGGCATTTTGTCAACTGATACAAGAATGAATTCTTAAATATTTATAGTGTAACATCATATCTGGAGACAAATGCAGATCTAACCCATGACTAAGACCATGGTTGACTCCAGACCATGGTCATTCTTTAGATCATGGGGCCACTGACTACAGGCCACGACCTGGGCTGGTTAGACCTGATTGCCGGATGAAATCAGAGGATTTCTCCATGAGAAAAAGGTCAATCCTCTACTGTGAAAACCAAACAAATCTCGAGAAATATGAAAAGTGGCTGACCAAGATAATAAACGATACTATTAAATGTCTTGCTCTACAATACAACGCCATTATAATTTCTTCCTGCAAGCATAACAGCACAATTACCACTATAATTGTCTCTGTATTACAAAAACACAAATGATACTATAATTGTCCCTATGTTACAATACACAAACACTATCAAAGTACAACAACATAGTGAACACTGAACTATCCTACATTTTGGCCACGACCATTGTTAATGTATTGTTTGAAGACTGATATAAAGCTCATTAACTATTCGTTACCATTGTGTAAAGAAGTGGCACATTTGTCTACCATCAATCAAAAATACTTTACAGACTAAAAATTGGGATTGCTCTCTTCAAATTGGTGATAATTTGTGGATTGTTATATCTATTCTTAATCTCATTAAAAAATTTTTAGCGCAGGTTGTCATGACACAAAAGACTAAAAGAATAAATTAACTTATTGAAACTATCATTCTAAAATAATATAATGTAAATCGAGCTAATAACTTAACTGATATTTGCTGTACAGGACAGATGCTACATTGTGCTTGTGCAAGTGTTACCTGATGCCGTACAGAACGGGCCAAACCGATGTACCATATTTTTCGGCACATAAGACTAACCTTTCTCCCACAAAGTTCCAGGTAATCACCTATGTACTTTAGCATGATGAAGATCAGGCAGAATAGGTTCTAAGAGGCTTTAGCGTAAAGACTTGTAATTATCTCTGGAAATGTGATTACTACTACCATTATGATACTTCAGTCCTGGCACCAAATGCTGGAAATACTGCACTTGTCCAGACTTTTGCTGCAAATAACAACAAACTTCTGAAAGCATGTGCACAGGTTTGCTGGATGGAACAGCTTAGTTTTAACAACTGCACAGCAGGCTTTGTATGTTAATGGCTTGCACTGTAACAGTGTCAAGGAACCTGCAACTGCTGTCCATACTGCAAGTTAAAAATACTTTAAAAGTTTGTGGTACAGAATCTGGTTTTAATATCAATGGTGCAGTAATGCTGTTAAGTGTGTGTTATTGTATGTGTATGCACATGTGTGTGTGTGTGTGTGTGTGTGTGTGTGTGTGTGTGTGTGTGTGTGTGTGTGTGTGTGTGTGTGTGTGTGTTAGGGATGTGGGTGTGTGTGTGTGTGTGTGTATAGTATGTGTGTATGGTGTAGTATTTTTCTAGTGCTCAGGTGATTATATGCTTCTGGTGGACAAATGAACAGAATTACTGTCCAGTTTAATAACCTTCAGATAGACCACAATAAACCCAACAAAGAGGTTGGAAAAATTAAAAGGTAATACTTGGGGAGCAGTTACTAGTTATGGGTACTTTAGTCATAAAAGAAGATTGACTGAAACCTGGAGTTCTATAGGTCCTGGAAACATGGAGAGCCAAGATTATTGGATGTGGTACTGGAAAACCTTCATGTATCAACATGTTAGAGACACTACCAGAGAGAGAGGAGGATGAATCAGTAAGACTGGACTCTTGTATTCACTCTGAGTAGTTCTGACATCGATGATTATCATGCATGAAAGGCCCCTTGGGAGCTAGTGATCATGTGGAGCCCTGTGCTTCTGATCAGTTGTGCTTGAGCTCCCAAGTGAGAGAGCAGAATAGGGTGGAAACCAACCAATAAAAGGGGGAATCTGCTTCAGGCTTGGAGGGAACTTCTTTCAAGATGACCCAGTGGGAGAGGAACTGGACACAGTGCAACAGACAAGAAATGATGGACTATGTGCAACAAAATGCAAGGGGAGGGCAGAGGAGAGGCTTGTTCCCATGGAAACAGAAATAATGTAAAGAATAGAACGAGTCTCTGGTCTACCCAAAGGTGTAGGAGGCAAAACCAGGGGTGGCACTAGAATGGAAAGCATGAAGACAGAGAGAACTCAGGAAAATAAAGAGATTAGCCGAAGAGCCAGAAACTATCATGCACAGATAAGAAGGAGGCCTAAAGGGCACATGAAATGACATAGCATCGAAAGCCAAGACTGACCTGGGAAGTTGCTGTACAGCAGCCACATCAGGAGGAAAACAACAAATGGAGTGACCAGTGCACTCAGATTGAGTGGCGTGGTGTGATGGGGAATTGGGCAAAACGTGACCGAGGTAAGGTCGTGAGCTCACACAAGATTTAAAGTAGCGCATTTACAGTGGAAACCAGTGACTCCCAGGAACCAGAGCAGGTGATCATGTGGCATGATGAGGCAGGTAAGAGACAACCAAGAGGAGGTACAGTTTTCATATGAACTTGATACATCAAAGGGTGGGACCAGACAACACCTCTCCAGTGTATCTCAAAGAGGTGGGGAGCAGAGAAGACAAAAATGGCTTAATAAAGATCTTTTAACACATCATTTGAAACTGGGCAACTTCCTGAGGCATGGAAGATATAACAGAATCAATTTTGCAGGGAGATAATATATGAGGCACTCAAACTACAGATCACTAATGTGCATAGTATGCAAAGGCCGCGTGAGAAGATCATCAGGAGGAGGAGGCACCAAAGAAACAAGGTACACTGACAAATCTCAGCATGGTTTCAGGGAGTGGAGAAATCCTGAAGTTGGCAAACCTATTAGAGTTTTAAGACAAGGTGACAGAAGACAAGAGAGAGGTGGATCAGACTGCATTTTGGACTGCAAGAAGGTTCTCTGACAGCTCACAAGAGGTTACGCAAAGCGCAGGATCAGCACTGCTACACAGGAAGCACCGCAATGGATAGCAGGTAATACCTTACAGGAGGCAACAAATAAGCCATGGTACGCATTGAAAAAGCCAAGATAAGATAAGAGATGCGATAAAGATTTCGTTTTATTTAACCCTGATGGTGCAAGCTACTCCAGGTGATAACTCCAAGAAAGTCAAAGTCATCGAGGACTGTCTAATTTATTTCATTGAAGTCTCTTAATTTAACTTGGTGATGCACCTTGCCACCAGTCAGACTAACACCCAGGTACTCCATTTGTTACAGGGTGAACAGGATACAGTGAAGCGGAAAACAGGTCGAATCTCCACCCGCCGGGAATCGAACCTATGCCTTCCGTGTGGAAGTGGGGAGCTTTAGCCACCAGACTACCGCCACCAGCGTGGGCGTCAGACAAGGGGGTTCCACAGGGCTGGTCCGGACCTGCGTTGTTCTGGAGTATATGCGAATGACATAACAGAGCGGTTAGACCTGTAAAGGTCTCTGTTTGGTGACGATGGAAGTTAATGAGAAGAATCGGTACCGAATGAGGTCAGGCAGGACTACAAGACTCTGGACAGTTACAAGCCTGGTCTAGCAACTGGCTCTTGAGCTAACCCACAAATGCAAAGTCATGAAGATTAAAGGTAAAGAAGACATGACATGGGTATAGTTTAGATGGCCAAAGTTCTGCAAACCCTACTCATGAAAAGATCTGGGGTGAGCTAACACTGAGCATATCTCCGGAGGTACATCAATCAGATAACTGGCGCAGCATATGGCGCCTGGGCAAACCTACGGATAAAGCGTTCCTGATACTCCAGGAGTCGTCTCAAGATCAGGCACCATTACGTCGTGGCTCATATACTGGAGTATGCACCAGTTTGAATCCACCTAATACAATGCCAAGAAATTAGAGAAAGCAAAGATTTGCAACAAGATCTGGTCCTGGTGAGCTACGGGGATTGTCCATGAAGAAAGGTTGAGGTGGAAATCGGCCTGACGACACCCGAGTGCTGTGTGTGTGGAGGGCTGTGGGATATGATAAGTTCTTATTATAAAACATACCGTGGAATAGACGAGGTGATAAAGACGGATGTTCTGCAGAGATGGGACATGACACGAGAGGTCACAATTGGAAGCTGAAGACTCAGATGAATCAAAGGGATGTTAGGAAGTATTTGTTCAGTCATAGAGCAGCCAAGCTGTGAATAGCCTGAAAGTGATGGGTGGAAGGGAACCATACACAGTTTTAAGACGAGGTACGATAAAGCTTTCATGAGCAGGAGAGGACCTAGTAGCAATCAGGTGGCTATATAAAGCCAGAGCAGACCGACCCTCTTAACTACAACAGGTGAGTACAACAGGTGAGGCATTGACAGATATATATTTTTCTACTGTTTTCGTTGAACGTTTACTTAATTCATATATTTGATGTAATAAAAATACTCCGACAGGGGTCCTTTGATTATCTTACGCTTTTTGAAGTTTTGTGTGATGCAGGGGATTCAAACTTTCTCAACACTACTAAGGCAACAATGGTACCTGTACAACACTACCTCCACACAAACACTCACATTACACTACACAACACCGCACTGCACAACACTACACCACACAACACTACACAAATACTCACACTACAGAAAAAATTGGCACTCACACAGCACATAATACAAAACACTACACTCACACAACACTACACAATACTCACACTTACACAAAACACTACACTACACAGCACTACACTACACAACACTCACACTATAAATAAGCACTACTCATACAAATACTACACAACACTACACTATGAACATTACATCACACAGCAGTACATTACCAAATACTACACCACAACACTCACAACACTAAGCACCACATGAACACTCACACCAAACATCACACTGCCACAACACTGCACAACACTACACCGCTGGCCAACACTACACCACTGCTACCAACATCACACAACACTACACTACATGAACACTCTGCATGTCATTTGCGCAGCCAGTAGCAACAGCCTGGGTTGATCAGGCGCTGATCCACCAGGAGGCCTGGTCACAGACGGGGGGTTTTCGCGGGGCGTTGACCTCTCGAACTCTCTCCGTGGGCAAACCTCCAGGCAAACACTCCACTACACCGCTGGCACTACACTGCCACTCCGGCGCCAGCACCACACAAACACCATACCTGCTACCAAATACACCACACAAATACTCACTCATGCCAACACCTGCCACCTGGCACTCCACACAACACACACAACACTACACTACACTACCACTACACAACACTCAAGCACTCATGGCAACACTACACTGCTACAACACTACACAACACTCATACTTGACATTATACTACACTCACTACACAACACTCACTACACTCACACATTATACCATGTGCATGCCAACATTATACTAAGCACAATACTCACACAAACATCATACCATATAACATCATACTACATTAAATACCATGCACAATACTATACTACATTATGCATTCACACTCACACTACACAAATACTACACTCATGCCACTCACACACACACACTACAGTAAGGCCAAATATTACACTTCCACAACACTGCACTGCAATATTCTCTGCACTACATAACACTCATACTACACAACACTACACAACACTATACTACATACAGCATTACACTCACACAACACTCACACTCATGACTACATGCATTACACTACACTACACAACATTACACTGCACTGCTACAACACTGCATGCCACTAATACTACATGCACACTTCATACTCATACTATACACTGGCACAATATTACACTTACAGCACAATAACATTATACTACACAACACTTACACAACACTATACCTCTGTTATAACACTTCATACTCATACAATAACACTCAAGGCAACATTTCATATCACATTACATTACACTACATCATACAACACAACACTACACTATACTAGCATGCAACACTCATAATCACACAACACTTTACACTACACAAAACTACATAATACTACAAAATATCATGCTAAGTAATTTCATACAACATTATGGCATACTCACACTGGCTACCATACTACAGTACACAACACTACAGTATACACATTACTTTACACAAATACTACACAATGATTACATAAATACTTACAATTTTATGTTATTTACATTACACTACACTACAAATACTCAGCAATTACACAACATCACTCACATTATGTGTACATAACACTCACACTCATACTACACTACACTCACACAAGCACCAAGCACTCATACAACATTACACAACACTCGTACCACACTACACAACACTTCACACTACAGGCACACAACACTACACAACACTGCTACCCACACAACACTACACCACAGTGCACACAAAGACTACACTACACAACACTACAATTACAAACACTCACACTCACAACACTCACTATACAAATACAACACTACACTGGCAATAAAAACTTCACATATAAGCATCACTACACCACACAAATAATTACACTGATACAACACTCCCTACTACACAAATACCTTACACTCACATTAAACTACACTGCACTACATCAGGCAACAAAAGAAATAATTTCACTTACATATGTATATTTTCCTAATAAAATATGCAGGTGTCACACAGTGGAGTAGTTTGGCGTATACACATCCAGAGTTAAAAATAGCATCTTTACGAAGATTTCATGACCTAACATGTATGTCTAAGACGAGATTGTATACCCTCGGTCTTCGTCACGGTAAGCGCTAAACTTCACTGAAAAAATGAGTGTGGAAAGGAAGAAATCCTGTTGAGAGGCAAACACTGTCTTCCTTAGAAATTCTGCTGAGGATTGGTGAGGCACAATCTTCTCTCTCTTGCCTCCAACAATTTCTTCTACACTATTCCCAAGCTTTACATTGACCTGACCTTCCTTCCTCATCTCTCATATCATCCTCCTGCCTTCCCCTGCCATCAAATGCAATCCCTCATTCTTATTTATTTTTCACAACTAGATATCCAACGCCATGGATACCTCAGTAAATGAAGCAATTACTTTATCTGTTTTTACAGCACTCTTAATTTTTACTCCTTCCTTCCTTTCTTTTCCTCTATCATTAGCTCTGTTTATTGGCATGAGAGTGCTTTATTGTGAATTGTTAATGAAACACTTTAAACGTCTAGTTTCAGAACCAAGGTTTAGTGGATATTATATTCTACTTAAAACAAATAGAAGCGCAAGAAACAGTAACATTGTCATTGTGATGAATACAACTGGTGTGTATATGCCCTGAGGTTAAATTACGATGGATCGAGTCTAGTGAGTGATCGACTTATATGAGTGATATCAAATAAGACAAACAAACATCGCGTCATATATACCTGTACATTATCGATAGATATTTGGAGTGGTTTTATTGAAAATGCGAGCAACTGCGAATCTTTTTGTTAGTCATTTGTTGCATTATTTGTTTGTCAGGAGGAATATGACATGTCTCCGTCACGGTCTTTAAATGAAGACTTTCCAGTTGGTGCTTCTGGTCAGGCCGACTGAGGCGTATAAGTGTACAGAGATACAGGCCCCACGGAAAATGATGGACGAATGGAGGGGGATGGGGAGAAGGAACAGAGGCATATATTTAAAGTAGAAAATTAGGTAAAAAGAACTGAGGGTGAGTTGTTGTTACTTTTAAAGTTTTAAATCATTATAGCTATTACGTGTAATTGACGGTGCTCTTGTTTAATTACTTTCCAGCCTCCATTTTTACTATAACGCAGCTACACAGGGAATTGAAAAATTTAGTTTTCAGTTTAATTACTAAATGAATAATAATTAGAAACATGATTGAATCACCTTCCAGGTGACTGCATTTACCTCACTGTAAGTATCAGGAAAGCTTAGTAAACAATACGAGTTAAGAAGTCTGTGTACCCAGATACATTACTGAAAGAAAATTAGCAACTGACTTTGTTTCCTGTAAAATTATTACAAAATATGAGCACACCTATGAGTTCTCTTACCTGGAAGCCAGGTCCTTCATGTAACTGCACTGCAAATATTATTACAACACCTGCATTTGCAAAAGAGCAACATGTTTGCAATAATGATTTAAGATAGCGGATGTCTGTGACACGGATGGTATTTGGTCAAATTATATCATTGTTGTAATGTAGGCAAGTTAACTCCTCTTTATTAACAAGACTTCATAAATATGTGACTTGAAATGACATACTCTAGATACAATTTGTTATTTGGCATATTGTATCTTCCAACCATTGATATATTTAAAAACAATGTATTTTCAATTTATTAATGTTATGTTCCACACGTCACAAAGGATACGCGCAGGCAGATAACTATATATTTTTAAAGGTTTCTAATAGTCTTTGAATCAATATTGAACAAAGATATGGGAATGTTTTTTCTGGCATAACGTTTATACTTATGATCAACAGTACCACGTGACTTGGCCAAAATGTCTCAGACCTACTTTGTTATCTTTGCTCACTTAATAAAACTGACAGATCTCACTGCTCCTTTTGGTCAGCAGCTGAAGCAACTATGAGGGAAGATTTAATAAAATCATCTGAAAGCAGAATGTACTACCGGAGCCTCGCATAATGTAAAGTCTAAGTTTTGCTGAAATAATATGCTTAAGATAGAAATAAAACACTCGCACGCCAGTATGGGGTTTCAATTCTGAATATATAATGATTTATCTTGATATAAATATTACACTTTTCTGTAGTCAAATAATGCTTCACTTGCAAAGAAATATAACAGTTACATTACAATCATGTTATATTTAGCAAATTTAATTTATTTTGTTAATTTTCTCTGACGATACATCATAATGTTACCGAACATTAAAATGTATCAAGCCAAAGTAATCGACAGGTTATTGATCACGCACATGCACTCAGAGATGCCATTAACGCAAGGTATAGACATTCGCGTGAAGCGCACACGAGTCTCATAAAGCCATGTTCTATACTGCAAGTAAGTGAATCAGCGAGTTCATTAATGAACTTGAAACTAATTACAAGTGCTGAAGAGATCTCAATTTCTATGAATTTCTTATAATCAGTAAAAATATATATAGAAAAATATCTCTAATTGTTCAATGAAAATCTCAAGGTTTCCCGGAAGTACTATTTTTCGAGACTGCGTCCTTTTAAGAAATCGAGTGGCATCACCGCAAGTGGTGACAAGCGTATTACTTTCTTGGTGTTTGGTTTTAACAGAAGAAAACGAAATATTAAAACAGAAAGAATATTGCATCCTGAAGGATGGAGAGGACGCTGTCATTCAGGAGTTGTAAAGCATGATGACTGCACTCAAGGTCCAAGTATGATGATTTCAAGGTGAGAAGGACACTGAAGTGTGGATGGTGCGCAGAGATCTGTAGAGCAATTTAACTCTTTGATATCCCGGAATCCTCTAGTAAGACAACTTTAGGTGGAACTATTTAGCTATTTTCACTTAGGCTGTGAAAATTATTATGGAGAAATATCAATATAATACACCATACGTATCATCAAAACACAGAAGCATTGAAGAAACATTTTGATATGAGTTCTATGTGTGAAATGCATGTTATCTCAGCTCATGAATACTTCTTTGTTCCCTCTGGACCTCCTTCTTTCACGTGGAGCAGTTAATGTTTAATTTGTCATTTTCAGAAACGACTTTCTTCGCTGCGAAAAGTTGGACTCTTGAGTCACCAAGAAAACTACTTTCTCCTGCCTCAGTTGCTGCCTTCATGTTTATATATGGTTATATATATATATAAGATATATATATATATATATATATATATATATAGTAGAGAGTATATATATATATATATATATATATATATATATATATATATATATATATATATATATATATATTTAAGTAAATTAATGATAATTCGAGTGCAGTCAGAAAACAAAGTGGAATTCTTCTTATTCTTTCACAGTGGTTGTTTTGCATATTCTAAATCACCTCCACGACAGATCTATTGTATATATTATATATATATATATATATATATATATATGAAAGATATATATATATATATATATATATATATATATATATATATATATATATATATATTATATATATATATATATATATATATATATATATATATATATAAGTATATATATATATATATATATATATATATATATACATATATGTTATATATATAATAAATAGAGAGATATATATATATGTTATATATATATATATATATTTATATATATATATATATATATATATATATATATATATATATATATATACATATATACATATATATGTGTAAAGTAATTTCTCATCTTCATACTGGAATGGGGACCTCATCTCAGAGAAGACACACAACTCACTCAGGAAAACTTTGATGTCTCTTCCTGAGCCACTTGTAATATTTTCTCCTACCACCCCTATATATTTTTATTCTATGCAAATATCATTAATAAAAACAAATACATTTACAGAAAAACACAAACATGTATGGCAATTGGCACAATGTACTAAAAAAGATCAAGAATTTCCAGCTCCTGGAGGCTGGGATGCGAGCTGCCATGCAGTGGCATTTCTCTGGATGGGCGACAACATATGCCGGAAACATAGCATGCCTTGGGTCCCTGCAAGGTTTCTGGAGAGTCTGAATCCACCCTTGCTTAAAATCGTGGTATTTTTCCCATGATCCTGCTGTTCTGACTTAATTGGGACAAATTGATACTGTTAAGCACGCCTTGTACTCTGCTGATCTTTGTACTTTCCCTGCGGTCAGCAGCTCCCTCCCCGTCGCCCCACACCGTGATGGATATAGGTGTCAAAGCCAGTGTGACACACAGGCAGAAAACCCATGCTAAGAGCTTCATGGTTCTTCCGGTTGTGATAGATGGTGATCCTGCCGGTGTGGCTTGCTGGTTGGGGTATTGTTGCCGAAAGCGATCAAAATTTCTCTTTAGCAGGGCATCCAGCCAGTAAAGTAAGGGTTCTTAATGCCGCTGACCTCACAGCTTTGCATGCCAAATTTGAGCCTGGGAACAGTTACATCATGTAGATCGTACTGGTTCGCTTGTAATTTTCGCCAAAATACACATAGTCTGTGCGAATTAAAGGGAAGGCGCATGGTTTCACCGTGAATACGGAGGTGGTCTTGTGTCGACGCGTTCCTACACGATATGTGGAACAGCTCTGAGGAAGTCTCGAGTGAGGTGCACTACAGCCCGGAGAAAACTCATCTGGATGCTTTGCAGCCCCGAGCATGTTAGCGTTACCTTTCAGCACCGGGCCATCCGATCCTGACCGTTCTTGCTTCGGCGCCGCACTTAGGCTTCTGCGCCGGTTGCCAAAGAGTTCCCCATTCGGTGATGGCACCAGTATGGGGCTAGGTCTTCTATTCCGCCGAGTCACCGAGGGCGTTGTGGAAGAATTTGTCTCATCAACCTTGTTTGATGCAATGGAAGAGGATAGGTGCCGGTAGAGCACCTGGGAGGATTCACCTCAGCCCTCCAAGCCTGGACTGGTGCGAGGGCTGAAACTACCTGTCCATCGTCATGGAAAGATTCAATACACTCTAGCATGCCTTCAGGAGAGAGTCATATCTTTGAGTTTTGGACTGCTAAAGGCCAGATATCCTGCAGGCCAGGTAGTTTGGGATTTGAGAAAATCTGGTGTGAGGCAGGCAGGCAGCACTTCGCAAAGGACGTTCTTCATCCTGCTTTCCACGTCCGGAGGTCTGAGACTTTTTTCCAGGGGACTGAGACTTGATTGGCATTGGGACCCAGAGAGCAATTGAGCACTAATATTCTGGATCATCTGTGGATTGGTAGAAACTATTTCACATTTGGTGGGGTTTAAAGAAAGGCCCAGGCTTTCTCCCATGTCTTTAATTTTACTGATGTCCTCCAGGAGAGATTCTGTTGTGCCAGCTAGGGTACCATCGTCCAGGAACCAGACATTGAGCTCGCTGGAGAGTGCCTCCGTGACTTCCTTGATGACCAAACAAAATAGAAAGGGGGCGAGAGGGTCCCCTGTTGCACGCCCTCACACGAGTCAATTTCATGGTCCCCAAACAATAGTTTGGAAGTCACACTATAACATGATTCTATGAAGGGATAAAGGGAAGGGAAGTTTCTATAAACTGCTTGGAGAGCAGAGCAGCATCCCTTCTGACTGAGTTGAAAGCATTGGCAAAGTCCAATTTGACCAAGGCTTTTTCATAGGACATGTTTTTGATATATACTCGTGCTGCGTGGGCAGCTGCTTCACAGCCCTGTCGAACGCCGAAACCGAGCTGAGTTGGTTTCAGCATTGCAGCAGCCTCTTGACTCACCCTTCTTACTGCAGCCTTGGCGACTAGGCGCCGAAGGGTGTTACCCACTGCAATGGGCCTGATTCCGCCATCCTTTTTCCGGAGGGCACACAATGAGGCACCAAAGAAAAAGGGTCTGATGGCCTCTGGGACACTGCCAGCCAGGCACAGGTTGGAAAATTTGATGAGTTCAGACAGCAGCCTCTCTGAAACCTCACCAAGTGCTGGATTGAGTATTTGTTTTAAGTGTTGAGGCCTTAAACCGGTGAAATCTCCTGCTGAACCCTGTGGAAATGACATAGCAGCTTTATACACATCAGCATCCTGTAAGGTTAGATGTTCTTCGCCTGCTGCAATGTCAGGGAGGTCAATGTTGGTACTGGTAGCCCTGGGTGGATGTTTGTCCTTCAGAGCTTGCGCCGTGCTGACGTCCTTGGGAGCGATGGTATCCTCACTGGTTATAAGTCTCAAAGCTCCAATAGTATTACTCTCTTCTATTTTTTTGCTAATTTGGGCTCTGATTTTTGAGGTGTCGGGTGTCCTGTTGTTGGCATTTGCCCGGCGGGTGTTCGTCGCCCTAGGGGGGAGACGGACGAGGTTGTCATCCCTTGGGAATGTATTTATTGCCCTAATAACATGTGTTGCTAGTGACTTGTCCCTCCTTGGTGGGACAGCCAAACAGGCATTGCCAAAAAGCAGCAAGTTGTGCCAGGATCTGTTGTTTGAAGGAGCATCGTTGACTTTCTTCAGAAGGTCAGTGAATTTGCTAGCAGCTTGAGGGCGAGCTGCTTTGGGGATGTGTGTCAGAGTCCTGGTGGATGTTAATTTGATTGCAGATTTGAGGTCCTCTGTAGAGGTGAAGTCACGGTAGCTGTCAGCCCTGTCTGCTGGGGGAGGCTGTTGGTTGTTCTCATTTGGAGCTCTCCTGGAGCCTAGACATCCATTGTGTGCACGGATGTTGCCAGATGTGGGATTGAGTGCACATTCCCTGTGGCACACCCGGCAGATGCCTCGTGAACGACAGCTTTGGCTCTGTCGTGAAGATTCCTGGGAACCCGCGACTACTTGTGACATTGCTGATATCGTGGGGGTGGGAGGGAGCCAGCTGTGGGGTGACGGGTGAAGGGCAGCATGGATGCATGGGGGATGAGGGTGGGGGAGTAGCGAGCGGCGGAACTTGTAATTGGTAGGGGCACTAAACGGCAACACCCTTGGTCAGGAAGTCAGTGGGCCTAGGCTGGGATGAGGGGAGGGGATCTGGGACGGGGGAGGGGGGAGGGAGTGGCCCTGTGTGTTCGCTCAAGACGCACATCACTGACTAACTTTTGCTAATTGATATACACTTATTGTTCCATTTAGAAAAAACCCTCGCCATTTGGCACACTAATCACCATGCTCACACTATTAACCGAGGTGTTCTGTTCACCATCCAATGACCGTGTCGTGGGCGGCCACTTCCTTCCCCAACCCACGACCCCGGCCGATCACAGATGTAAACAAAATCTCCTCCACACTTCCACTGCCAGGATCCCCTCACCACCGCTACTTCCCAAATCCCAACATGCACATTGCATTTTCACTGATACAGAAGCAATGGTCCGATGCAGAGGTTTGTCACAACTCTGTGATCTCCGGTGGATACTCACGATGATGTCTGCCGAAACTGGACCGCGTAAACCATGTTGGTTCCTGGTTTACACACAGAATGTATGGAGCACCACACACTGGCTCCCTCCTTCCACGCCGGCAAGCGCGTATATATATATATATATATATATATATATATATATATATATATATATATATATATATATATATATATATATATATATATATATATATATATATATATATATATATATATATATATATATATATATTTATATATATATATATATATATATATATATATATATATATATATATATATATATATATATATATATATTTATATATATATATGTCGTGCCGAATATGTAAAACTGGTCAATTAGCAAGAACTCATTTAAAATTAAGTCCTTTCTAAAATTTTCTCTTATACGTTTAAAGATATATTTTTTTCATTAATGTTGATGTAAAAATTTATAATTTTGCACCAAAAGGAACTTAGAAAACTTACCTAACCTTATTATAATAAGCGCAATTTATTTTAGCTTAACCCAACTAAATATATTTTAGATTTGTTTACAATAATTTAATACTAAACAAACACAGTGAAATATATTTTTTTCGTTAGGTTCAGAATGATTTTGGCGAAATTATTGCATTTTCACTTGTCTTATATGGCAAGATGAGCGTTGCTATTTAAGCCAAGATCGCAAGTTCTGCCTATTCGGCACGACATATATATATATATATATATATATATATATATATATATATATATATATATATATATATATATATATATATATATATATATATATATATATATATATATATATATATACATATATATATATATATATGTATATATATATATATATATATATATATATATATATATATATATAAATAACAGCGGCAGAAATATATATATATATATATATATATATATATATATATATATATATATATATATATATATATATATATATATATATATTTTTATATATATATATATATATATATATATATATATATATATATATATATATATATGCAATAAAATCACAGTAAACAGGTGATT
Organism: Cherax quadricarinatus; assembly: GCF_038502225.1. Taxonomy (NCBI): domain Eukaryota; kingdom Metazoa; phylum Arthropoda; class Malacostraca; order Decapoda; family Parastacidae; genus Cherax; species Cherax quadricarinatus. The sequence goes on from NC_091343.1 coordinate 25,014,655, forward strand.
TCAGAATATGCAAAACAAACACTCTGAAAAAATAGAGAAATTCCAAGCGCTTTCGTGATTACTCACATTATCAAGGAACTATAGTTCCTTGATAACGTGAGTAGTCACGAAAGCGCTTGGAATTTCTCTATTCCTTCAGAGTGATTGTTTTGCATGTATATATATATATATATATATATATATATATATATATATATATATATATATATATATATATATATATATATATATATATATATATATATACATATAGTATATATATATATATATATATATATACTATATGTATATATATATATATATATATATATATATATATATATATATATATATATATATATATATATATATATATATATATATATATATACATATATGCAAAACAACCACTCTGAAAGAATAGAGAAATTCCAAGCGCTTTCGTGACTACTCACGTTATCAAGGAACTATAGTTCCTTGATAATGTGAGTAGTCACGAAAGCGCTTGGAATTTCTCTATTCTTTCAGAGTGGTTGTTTTGCATATTCTGAAATCACCTGTTTACTGTGATCTTATTGCATATATATATATATATATATATATATATATATATATATATATATATATATATATATATATATATATATATATATATATATATATATATATATAAATATATATATATATATATATATATATATATATATATATATATATATATATATATATATATATATATATATATATATATATATTTCTGCCGCTGTTATTTATTTTTCCTTGTTTACGACCTATTTTCTAAGATTTCACGTTTAATTGAATAATGTTGAATAGATTTTAATTGATTACAACAGTCTATGACGAAAGAGAGCTGCTCCTACATGATTTTGTTGCACTTACTACATTTGTAGTTGTAATTAAACTTGTTGAATCAGTGTTCCGTTGTTCTACACTGATCAATGTCTCCATGTTCTTCATTGTTCAAAGTCCCTTGTTCTTCACTGATCAGTTATATACAAAAACAATTAGTTCTGTGATTTTAATTTATTTTTCCCTGGTGTCATAATACCATGTTCCGAATCACGTAACAACGCTGAATTAATAACTCATTTAACACTTCAATATGCACTGATGTAACTCTTTGTCATATTAATATGATGCGTAGACTAAGTGAATAGATAAATGGATATCATAGACACATGGATATGATACACTGATACATGAACATCTTGTATAGATACATGGATACAATACATGTATCTATACATGTATTGCATTCATACAAACTTACATACCACTGCAACCACATATAGGTGAGTACATACAAGAATACATACGTAACCTCATTCATCATGTAGTAATCCGTACACATCCGTATTCCTCAGTCACGTTTTCTCAGTAGCATGCAAGGCATTCATACACAGAAACATACATACATGCGCACATACATACATATATACGTACATACACACATACAAACACACATATATGCACTCATACACATGCACATGCACACACACATATAAACATAAATACATACATACATACATACATACATACATACATACATACATACATACATACATACATACACACACACATACATACATACATACATGCATACATACATACATACATACATACATACATACATACATACATACATACATACATACATACATACATACATACATACATACATACATAAATACATACATACATACATAAATACTTACAAAAAATATATGCATACAACTATCCCTAGTCCAAAAATTCTGATAATAGAAAGCGAGCAGATGATTTCCAGTTAGTTCACGAATGAATCCTCACAGCTGTTAGGGACTCGCTACTAAAATAAATTAATTCACCCTCCAGTAATTAGTAATTCTGGATGAGTCACCCGTGAAGCCATTAACAAATTAAATGCCGACCCTAGACTATAAACAAAACTCAATAAATTTTTTATCGATGCATTAGGCTGGTGGACGTTTAAAACAATATGTAAAAACTATGTATTCAAATGTTGTTCTGAAAAACGTTTGTTGAAATTATATCAGGAATTGTTAATTTGAACAGACGTGAGTGAGACGTGACAATAACTTAAACAAAATTTAATGGAAAAACAGTTATGCATTTACTCTACTCTCTTTTTTTTTACACAAGGTTTTACAAGGATACGTTAAGGTCCTAACTTTATTTACAAGGTAAGAGTTGTCACTTACATCAGCTCATTTTAAAGCGTTTTTATAGTTATGTATATATATATATATATATATATATATATATATATATATATATATATATATATATATATATATATATATATATATATATATATATATATATATATATATATATATATATATATATATATATATATATATATATATATATATATATATATATATATATATATATATATATATATATATATATATATATATATATATATATATATATATATATATATATATATATATATATATATATATATATATATATATATATATATACATATATATATATATATGCAATAAGATCACAGTAAACAGGTGATTTCAAAATATGCAAAACAACCACTCTGAAACAATAGAGAAATTCCAAGCGCTTTCGTGACTACTCACATTATCAAGGAACTATAAGAACATAAGAACATAAGAATGTAGGAACACTGCAGAAGGCCTACTGGCCCATACGAGGCAGGTCCTTATCAAAACGACATCTACCTAAAGCTACTCAAGAAACAACTCCCGCACCCCCCAACACCAATCAAACCCAGCCCCTCCCACTCATATATTTGTCCAGTCTCTTCTTAAAGCTACCCAAGGTCCTAGCCTCTATCACCCCACTGGGAAGACTGTTCCACGCATCTACAACTCTGTTAGAAAACCAGTACTTACCTATGTCCTTTCTAAATCTAAATTTATCCAACTTAAATCCATTATTCCTGGTTCTTACCTGGTTCGACACCCTCAGTACTTTATTAATGTCTCCCTTGTTTATGCCCGTCATCCACTTATACACTTCAATGATATCTCCCCTCATTCTACGCCTCTCCAGAGAGTGGAGATTTAAGGCTTTAAGTCTATCTTCATACGGGAGGTTCCTTACACAGTAAATCATTTTAGTCATTCTTCTCTGTATGTTCTCTAATGAGTCTATGTCCATCCTGTAGTAAGGGGACCAAAACTGAGCAGCATAATCTAAATTAGGCCTCACTAGTGATGTATAGAGCTGTAAAATAACTTTTGGACTTCTGTTACTTATACTTCTTGAGATAAATCCAAGTAATCTGTTGGCCTTGTTGCGCACACTGAGGCACTGCTGTCTTGGCTTTAGATTTCTGCTTACCACGACTCCCAAGTCCTTTTCACATTCTGTATGACCAAGCTCTACTTCACCTAGATTATAGCTTCGAGGGTTATTTTCATTACCAAGGGCAAGTACCTTACACTTATCCACATTAAACTTCATCTGCCATTTCTCAGACCAAGACATTAATTTGTTCAAATCGTCCTGGAGTTCATTGATATCCTCCTCAGAGTGAATTATACGGCCTATCTTTGTATCATCAGCAAACTTACTCATGTCACTAGTAATCCCTTCATCAAGGTCATTAATGTAAATTATGAACAAGAGAGGGCCTAAAACTGATCCTTGTGGAACGCCACTAGTGACTAATCCCCATTCAGATTTCACTCCATTAATGGTAACTCTCTGCTTTCTATTGGTAAGCCATGCCTCAATCCATGCTAGAACTTTACCTCCTATACCATGAGCTGCCACTTTTCTTAAGAGTCTCTTGTGAGGTACTCTGTCGAAGGCTTTACTAAAATCCAAATAAACAATATCATATTCCTTATCACTGTCAACTGCCTCAAATGTTCTATTGAAGAACGTCAGTAAGTTTGTCAGGCAGGAACGACCTCTCGTGAATCCATGCTGAGATTCATTTATCAAGTTATGCTCTTCAAGGTGACTTCTGATAATGTCAGCTATAATTGATTCTAATAACTTGCCCACTATAGATGTCAGGCTTATTGGACGGTAATTTGAAGGAGTGGACTTATCCCCTGATTTGAATATAGGAACCACATTAGCCATCTTCCACATCTCTGGCACAACACTGGTAAGGATGGACGCATTGAATACACTCGTTAATGGCTGACTAAGCTCCATCTTGCATTCCTTAAGTACCCTTGAAAACAACTCATCGGGTCCCGGGGACTTATTTTGTTTCAGTTTGTCTATCTGTTTAATAACCATGTCCCTCGTGACAGTAATATTAGTTAACTTGAATTCATCAGGAACTAAATAATTGTTAATTACTGGAATCTCATTTACATCTTCCTGTGTAAAAACTGACAAAAAATAGTCATTAAATAAGGAACACATTTCCAGTTCATTATCCGTCAGCTGTCCATTCCCAGATTTCAGAGGTCCTACTTTTTCCTTCACCTTCGTCCTATACACTTGAAAGAACCCCTTTGGATTAGTCTTTGATTCATTAGCAACTCTAATTTCATAGTCACGTTTAGCCTTTCTAATAGCTTTTTTTACTTCTCTTTTAAGCTGAACATATCGGTCAGTAAGGTTAACCTCTCCTCTTCTGATGCGCTTATAAATTCCCCTTTTCTCCCCTAATAGATGCTTTAGCCTCCTGTTAACCCATTTGGGATCGTTATTATTAGACCTAATTTCTCTCTGGGGAATGTATATACTCTGGGCACTGTGTACATTATTAAGAAAACAATCATAAAAGCAGATCCCTTCATATTCATAAGTATGATTATCGTCAATAAAATCATTAGCTAGATAACCCCAATCAAGATTAGACAGATGTTCCCTAAGTCCATTATAATCGGCAGAACGAAAATCGGGGATTTTTACTGTATTATCATTATTCTTGCATTCCCAATTAATGCTAAAGGTGATGGATTTGTGATCACTTGCGCCAAGCTCTTCAGTGATCTCCAGATTATTCACGAGTGTTTCCTTATTTGACAAGACTAGGTCTAGCAAATTATTACCCCTGGTAGGTTCAGTTACACTCTGTTTCAGAAAACAGTCCTGAACTGTTTCCATGAAGTCACTGGACTCTAGATTACCTGTCAAAGAATTCCAGTCAATTTGGCTAAAGTTAAAGTCCCCTACTATGACTACGTTACTGTGTACAGAAGCCCTAACAATTTCGTCCCAAAGAAGTCTCCCTCTATCGTGATCCAAGCCTGGAGGTCGGTATATTACACCTAGAATTAGTTTTTCTTGACCCTCCACGAACTCTACCCAAACAGACTCTGTTACTGCTCCATCTATTTTTATACCTGTTTTTATGCAACAATTAATATTTTCTCGAACATACAATGCAACTCCTCCCCCCTTCCCATTACATCTATCCACATTGAATAACTTAAATCCCTGAATATTACACTCAACAGTCATATCCCGACTCTTTAAATCATACCACGTTTCAGTTAATGCAATCGCAGCACCGAGAACGCGCGGAGGTTTCACTGGGTTTCCACAGCAGTCCTTTCTGTTCATCGCCTAGTTTCCATTCGTCTTCTGATCGTCAACTTCACGTCCCCGCTGTCCAGCCACTGACCACGATCCTTCTCTGACCTGAGGACTCGAAACAGGAGGACTAATACGAATCCTCTTACTTTCCCGGTCAATCGCCAGCATTCCATTCTTCGGGGCTGCCCCCAATTTTTCCTTAAGCTGCTGGTGCTGCTCGATGGAGGCATCTTCGTTCAGTCTACGAGCAACAAGACACTTCTTCACAGAGTTATGGCAGGTCACCATTCAGAGCACACAAACAGGCTTTCACAGAGCTAAGTACACGTCACCACGGAGCTAAGTACACGTCACCACGTCGCTTCACAGGAAAGTAAAGCATCCAAGGAAGTTATGGCGAGTGGGTCTGGGCCAGCACTCACTATCAGATCCTGGCCAACAAGTTAAATGACTTCGATGCGCGACCTGACTGATAGTGGAACCTTATATACTACCAATAAATTATCTTCCTACCAGCAGTAGGCCTTGTACCATTATTTGTTCAGTGTATTAAATTTTTCCTGTGGCCTATTAATTATAAATGGATCTAATTTATATAACTCAAAGGGAAATATATTATTGTCAAAACTGCAGAGTGAAAACAAGATTCAATTATATTTGAATGATCATGACTCCAGCTTGATATTACTCAACTCTTTTGAAAATCAATGATTATTACCCATTTAATAAATAGAGCATTGTCCAGCCCTAATGTTATATTTTGCTGTTTTTGGTTTGTCTGGAGTTTATTAGCTGACCAATAATTTTATCGCGGTTTCACATGAAATCTTATAGACAGCATCCACTGTTATTTAATTTTCGTAAAAGTATTTATATCACATTTTGAATACAACTTTAATATTAAAGTTTTAAGAAGAGAAGGTATATCAAACCAAGCCTTTGAGTGGTATGAGGTAATTATTTTTTAAGCTGAATAAGGCTGGTTGTCTTATTTTTGGATTGCAAAAGTATCAAAGCAATCTCAAGACTTTATCACTGATACTTTGGAGATGAATATTATTTTATTTTCATAAATTTGATATTTCATTTATGACTCAGAACTATTAATTAGAAGTTTTTCTTTGAAAACATTGATGGTGAAAACAGATGGTTTGGACTCCTGTCTTGATGCTGAGGAATAACAGGACAGGAAACAGTTATTTGTGTTTTTCTGTACTTTAAACTGAATCAATACACACCTCACAATTAAGGCAATGAGTTATTTTCTTCAAACTCAACAGTAAAGTTTATAGAATGGGCTAAGCTATTTAATTTTCCAAGGAAATGGTGTATATAGCATTAGAACTGGACAAGATTTCAATGCTCTATTTATTCATGTAAGAGATTTTAACCATCCAATTGATTTTCAAAAAGTTGAGAAAGTAGTATCAAGCAAGTCCATGGTCGACAGGAATATAATTGAATCTTGTTTCATAAAAAACAGTTTTGACAATAATATTAATATTTCCTTTGGTTTATATAAATTAGATCCATTTATAATTAATAGAATTTGGGAAGAATTTAATAATACACTGGACAAATAATAATTTTTAAATTTTCTTGGGGTAGAATAGTTTGTGGGTGAGTTGTGCAAAGGACCTATCCAAGTTGGGTCGGCGCGCGTCAGGTGTTTAACCGTTGTGGGATCTGATAGTGAGGTGCTGGCCAGACCCCTTATATAGCTTCCTTGGATGCTTTACTTTCATAGTTCCTTGATAATGTGAGTAGTCACGAAAGCGCTTGGAATTTCTCTATTGTTTCAGAGTGGTTGTTTTGCATATATATATATATATATATATATATATATATATATATATATTATATATATATATATATATATATATATATATATATATATGTATATATGTATATATATATATATATAATATATATATATATATATATATATATAATATATATATATATATACATACATATATAATATATATATATATATATACATATATAATATATATATATATATTATATATGTATATATATATACATATATTATATATGTATGTATATATATATATATATTATATAATATATATATATATATATATATACATACATACATATATATATATATATATATATATATATATATATATATATATATATATATATATATATATATATATGTATATATTATATATATATATATATATATATATATATATATATATATATATATATATACATACTATATATATATATATATATATATATATATATATATATATATATATATATATATATATATATATATATATATATATATATGCAAAACAACCACTGTGAAAGAATAATGAAATTCCAAGCACTTTCGTGATTACTCACATTATTAAGGAACAATAAAGGTGATGCATCAAAGGAAAGCATATAAAGGGTCTAGACCACACCTCAACATCACATCCTACAACAAAGCAACACTTGACGCGTGACTCATAAGAAAGAGAACACTGCAGCAGGCCCCCTAGCCAAACTAGACAGGTCCTTCACGCAACCCACAAACAAACTATTCTAACCAAGAATTAAGATTTATTATTTGTCCTGTGTATTATTAAATTCTTCCCAAATTCTATTAATTATAAATGGATATAATTTATATAAACCAAAGGAAATATTCATATTATTGTCAAAACTGCTTTTTATGATACAAGATTCATTTATATTCCTGTTCAATTAAATAGCTTAGCCCATTCTATAAACTTTACTGTTGAGTTTGAAGAAAATAACTCATTGCCTTTTCTAGATGTTTTAATTATTAAGAGTAATAATGAAATCAAATTTAAAAATTTACAGAAAACCTACAAATAACTGTTCCCATGTACACTGTTATTCTTCACATTAAGATAAAGTTAAACTGTCTGTTTTCTCATCAATGTTTTTGAGAGCTTTGCGTATTTGTAGTCCAGAGTTCATAGATGAAGAAATATCCAAAATTTATGAAATAGCTAATGATCTGAAATGCCCAAGAAACGTATTTGATAATTTTTTTAAAACTGCTAGAATTATTTTTTACAATCCAAAAAGGGAAAACCAGCCTTATTCAACTAAAAATATGTTGGTTCTCCCTCACCTTGAAAACTTGGTTGATATGCCTTCTCTTCTTAAGACTTTTAATATCAAAGTTGTATTTAAAAATCTTGATACAGTAAAAAAAAATTGATAAAGAATTCCCCCCAAAATGCTGATGGATGTGTCTATAAGATTCCTTGTAAAATTTGCGATGAAGTTTATTACGGTCAAACTGGTAAAAATCTCGAACTAAGATTAAAACAACATAAAGATAGCATTAGAACTGGACAAAATTCCAATGCTCTATTTATTCATGTGAGAGATTTTAACCATCCAATTGATTTTCAAAAAGTTGAGAAAGTTGTATCAAGCAAGTCCATGGTCGACAGGAATATAATTGAATCTTGTTTCATAAAGAGCAGTTTTGACAATAATATGAATATTTCGTTTAGTTTATACAAATTAGATCCATTTATAATTAATAGAATTTGGGAAGAATTTAATAATACACAGGACAAATAATAAATCTTAATTCATGGGTAGAATAGTTTGTGGGTTGCGTGAAGGGACCTGTCTAGTTGGGCCAGCGGGGCCTGCTGCAGTGTTCTGTTTTTATGAGTCACGTGTCACGTGTTGCTTTGTCATGGTGAGGTGTGGTCTAGACCCTTTATATGCCTTACTTTGATGAATCACTTTTATTGTTCCTTGATAATGTGAATAATCACGAAAGCGCTTGGAATTTCATTATTCTTTCACAGTGGTTGTTTTGCATATTCTGAAATCACCTGTTTACTGTGTTCTTACTGAATATATATATAATATATATATATATATATATATATATATATATATATATATATATATATAATATATATATATATATATATATAATATATATATATATATATATATATATATATATATATATATATATATATATATATATATATATATATATAGTTCAGAGGGGTAATGCCTGCTGTATTTTGGGCACACGCCCCAGCTCTGAGGAGCTGGATGAGATTTTCGCCTTATAATCGGTGATACACACGTAACAACATGTACCGTATATGCCACCTTTATATCAACAATGTATCTCTTAAATCTTCTGTACCATATTATGTAATAAAATATTCCTATTGGTAAAAAAAAAAATATACTAAAAGATGGGGTGGTAGGGGAAGTGGAATATTCAAATGGCTTCAGGAAGAAATCCAAATATTCTTCCTTGAAGCCTTTTTATTCATTATATATATATATAATATATATATATATATATATATATATATATAATATATATGTAATATATATATATATATATATATATATATATATATATATATATATATATATATATATTACTTCTAGATGGACAGGGGGCAGTATATAAATGAGGAAACTAGCCAAGCGTGTGTGTGTGTGAGTGTGTGTGTGTGTGTGTGTGTGTGTGTGTGTGTGTATGCGTGTGTGTGTGTGTGTGTGTGTACATCGCCTCATCATCAGAATGTTAATCGGAATCATCCTTTTCATATGTACCTGAATTAAGTTATGAAAACTTGTTGTAAATAGGCAAACCAGCACTCAACTGGTAAACAAGTCATTTACCTCCTCACGGAATTTGATTCTTACTCTTCTCTTATTCCTCTTTTCTCCCATCATTCGCTCAGGTTTTAACCTTCTCCTCATTCTTGTCTCTTGGCATGTTTCAGCAAAAACAGTCATAATTCAATACTTCATCTTTCCCTGACTTACCTAAATAACCAGAAACTGTAAATATTAAAGTCCACCACAGAAGAAATTTTCTCAGGTCTCAAATATTTTCTCAGATCTCAAGAAATTCCTTAAGGTCTGAAGAAATTCTCCCACGTCTGGAGAAATTCTCCACGTGGGAAGAAAGTCTTCCACATCAGCAGAAAATCTCTCATTTCTTATGAGAAACAAAACATCACTATCTTCACTGCTGAATCTTTCTTGCCTACGGTTTAAAAAGCCACTTTTCAAGCAAAGGTAAAGATCTTTCACATGTTCTGTTCTTGTAAGTTATAATCTCCTCACCAAGAGTTTAATTAGATTCAGTGTCTGTTAAAAGGCACACGTCATTTTGAAGTTCTTTTGAGTGGGAGTCAAAAATCTCAACTGTCAGCATTAATTACCATGCTGGGCCTCACTCAAAAATTTCATTCTTTTGTAAACGGCATTACTTAACTGCCTCGTTTATTTTTTAATGTAGAGAGAGATGCAGAAAGACGAAGAGAACGAATTAACTACGTATGAGAGAGCATTTCTCACTAAGATAAAGATGTGAATAGACAACGTAATATGTTAATAACCAATACTCTAAAACAGTGAGACTCTTCAACTTGTTTAGATTTCGTTTTAGCTACAATGTTAGAAAGCTAGCATGAACCACCATCACATAACCAACATAAAATGCCCACTTTCAAACCACCTGCACTAAACAACCCCCATCAAACACCCCATCATCATACAACCACTATTAAACAACTACCATAAAACAACCACCATTAAACAACTACTATTATAGAAGCACCATTAAACACCCTCCATCTAACAGCCACCATCAAACAACCACCATCAAACAACTACCATCAAACAACCACCATCAAACAACCACCATCAAACAACCACCATCAAACAACCACCATCAAACAACCACCATCAAACAACCACCATCAAACAACCACCATCAAACAACCACCATCAAACAACCATCATCAAGCAACCACCATCAAACAACCACCATCAAACAACCACCATCAAACAACCACCATCAAACAACCACCATCAAACAACCACCATCAAACAACCACCATCAAACAACCACCATCAAACAACCACCATCAAACAACCACCATCAAACAAAGACCATCAAACAACCACCATCAAACAACCACCATCAAACAACCACCATCAAACAACCACTATCAAACAACCACCATCAAACAACCACCATCAAACAACTATCATCACGGAGTACGAAATGAATAATAAAAAAGTAAGTCTCAGATGTATGAGAGTAAAATACAGTTATTAAGGGATTAACAACAGTTACATGATAATATTAAAGTCTTATAGAATTAATCAAAATAAATGAAAGTTACTAATTAACCACGTGAGGAATATAAATATGTTCCGTTAATTATCAAAACGTAATTCAATAATTGTACATATTGGAATGTGTCATCAGAGATTAATTTGCAATTTCACTTGGTGTCTCAACTTTTTTTATTAATGTTCCCAGTAATGGTTGTAATCCTATATTTCACAAGGATTTTGAGTCTTGTAATCCAACATATCAGTAAAGATTTCAATGATTGTACGCCTGTTTATCATTAAGGACTTGAATTCTTACAATACTTCATAATATTAAGGATTACAATGGATGTAATCATTCATATCAGAAAGATCATTTAGTGTCGTAATCCCACCACTGACAATAAGATAATAATAATAATGAAACAAACAACATTATAAAAACTACCAATGATAAAAGAGGAGTAGTAATTTTAAACCATAATGACTACAGTCACACATCATATGAACTAGACTGCCATGTGTGGCTACTTTACCCAAAAACGTTTTTTAATATCTTCAGACAGGTCTTAAAACGAAGTGAAGAGACGTCTATACCTAGTCTCTTACAATTAAAAACCAACACAAATCAATGGCTTTTCCAAAAACTCATAAATCAACAACTAAAATGAACAGACTAAACATTGAAAAATTACAGGCTTTACTTAAGGGCACTCAGAATATGTAGCACGGAATACCTGCGAGAGGAATAAGCTTTCATTTACCTGAGGTTCGCCGAATTACAATTCCCTTCTCATTTTTTTTCAGAGAATGCATCATTCACCCAACCAACAGGGTAGCTGAGAACATTACCATGGTTTTCACAGTACATAAATGAGAATAGCATCAGCTATGTGTGTTTGTGTGTGTGTACTCACCTAGTGTGTGTGTGTGTGAGTGTGTGTGTGTGTGTGTGTGTGTGTGTGTGTGTGTGTGTGTGTGTGTGTGTGTGTGTGTGTGTGTGTGTGTCGTGCCGAATAGGTAAAACTTGCAATTTTGGCTTAAATAGCAACGTTCTTCTTGGTGAATAAGGCAAGAGAAAATTTGTCTGCAGTAATTTCTCAAAAATCATTCTGAACCTTACGGAAAAAAATATTTCATTGTGTTCGTTTATTATTAAATTATTGTAAACTTATCTAAAATATATTTAGTTAGATTAAGCTAAATTAAATTGCGCTTGTTATAATAAGGTTAGATAAGTTTTCTAAGGTTCTTGTAGTACAAAATTATTAATTTTTACATTAATATAAATGAAAAGAATATATCTTTAAAAGTATAAGAGAAATTTTTAGAAAGGACTAAATTTTAAATGAGTTCTTGCTAATTGACCAATTTTACCTATTCGGGACGATATATTACATGTATATATATATATATATATATATATATATATATATATATATATATATATATATATATATATATATATATATATATATATATATATATATATATATATATATATGCAATAAGATCACAGTAAACAGGTGATATATATATATATATATATATATATATATATATATATATATATATATATATATATATATATATATATATATATATATATATATATATATATATATATATACACGTATATATATATTCAAATTATTCCAGAGCAGGTTACGAAGTTTGAAGTTAGTTAGTACATAGTTATCTGGCAAGGCTGGTTCTCTTCTTCTACCACACTGAGTATGTTGTGCTTCTTGGTGAACAACAGATTCCATTCCCGAGAAAAGGAAGAGTTTATTCAGAAATTGCAGATAGAGCAATTCCATATATTTGATACAGGCTTTAGTGGCAAACTGTGCGGGAAATTGTAATAGCGGCCTCATATCAGAGAGAAATATTTTCAAGTTGTAAACAGAATTGTCACTACGCTTTAAGGCAATTCTGGGAATAAAATCATAGCTCGTAGTCGCGAAAATGCAGGATGAACATACTATTTTTAATATAACATACATTATGTAGTTTCAGGATTGTGTTCAGTAAATTGCTTCTTATACGAATATGTTGTGAAATTAATTTTAATTAACTAAGGAAGGAATCATTCTCATTGCCAATGTAATATTCACAACACATTAATACTCACATTCACATACACACTCACACATAGTGTATGTGCAACTTTCCTTGACCTCCTGTACTATCCTCCATCAGCCACCACTCATTTCCTAACTTGACCGCTCTACACCAACTCTCGGAACAAATACCAGTAAAATCTCCTTCACCTAACTTCGCCCACCACACACAAACACTCAACAATAATAACAGAGCATCACCTCATTTCATGACCCACCAGTGATAACATTAACAATCTCACCACCCCAGCGTCTAACACCAGCCTCCTCACAACCTCAGTTTCTAACATCACCGTCCTCTTAACCGCAGCATCTAGCTCTACTCTCCATGACTGTAGATGTTTCAATAGCTAAGAAAAATTAATTTAAAGATTTAGAAGAATTAGAACAATTAATGCCATTCACCAAGACACACCTCTCTAGTATGCTAGATGATATCCCTTGTTTTCCTAGATATACATCACAATGAAGATGTGGAAATGTGTAAATGTGGACGAATGTTTTACAGACAACGCTTACGAAAATATCTGCAGATTGACCTATGTTCTTGTGGCAAGCAAAAACAGGGGATATATAGTATGGAAAAACTGAAATTAGTAGAGGCCCACATGTGGAAGGCAAAATTCTTAGAAACAACAATAAATTTTTTTTAACCCTTCGTAAAGAGCAACTTGTGAGAGTGAGAGGGATAGACACTTCAGATGTGATCTACAATTATTCCTCAATGAATAGATTCGTGGAATCACGAAGAATCCAAGCTAGCGAGCTTTCACTAAGTACCAATCTTTAAGTACCTCTAGCGTTTGAGAGATTTCCATCTGTGGCACGAACAGTTCATTAAATCTCTGTCAGCAACTGTAAAGTTTTCAGTCTTTGGCATGACTGGAAGTTTGCCATCTCATATTAAGAAGATATCAAATTCTTGCACCAGTCTATTAATAGTGTGTGGAATATTCACGATAAATAGAGTAAAATACTCTACTTAACCTTTGCCAGAAACGTGAAAAATTACTGCAAAAAGTATTGCAAGGAAAGGTTATCACGAATTTCGTATTGCTAGATATTGACACTGCAATATGAAACAAACTTTCATGTTTTTCAGGCAGATATGCATGAACGAGTGAGCCTGAAGCATGCTACTGGTTGTACAAATTTGTTATGGATTTCAGAACACGGCTGTCGTTAACTTTAGATATATAAAAAAAAGGAAAATTGTTTTAATGGAGTTAAAAATAATTGTGTATGAAGGTTTATGGCAGAAACAAATAAAAGAAATACCCAATAAAGAATAATTTTATTAAATTATAGTTAAATTTCACTTATAGATTTACATTCCTGTACAATTCCTGAAAAGACTATCTACATACACACACATGTATACATGAATACATACATACATGAATACATACACTGACACATATCTTCACGTATACTATAGAAGCGAAAATGACTTAAAATGTGTTTTTTCTGAAAAAAATGTATCTAAATATCTCACTTAATCAAGAAACAAATAAAACAATAAACATAAGTTCTCACAATATTATATCGTGTAATTTGTAATAAGGTAATCAGCAATACGTAATTATGTTAATTAACTAAGGGAAATTAGGTGCAACATTCGTAAGAGCTATCTATTGTTCAATACTAGATAGGGTTCATCATGGTGTAAATTTTGATGATGGTAAAAGGTTCTTGTTCTAGGGAATTAGAGCGTATTGTATGCCATATATGAGAAGATCTAGTGAAGAGGACATCAATTAGAGGCTGAGATATATAGCCTCTTTTCATGTCTTGTTTCATTCGTCTCCAAATATGTTTGTTATTTCCCACTGCCGAGTATCTCATAAACTCAATCGTTTCTCAGTTCCCACTGCAGAGTATCTCAAAAACTCAGTCGTTTCTCAGTTCCCACTGCGGAGTTTCTCAAAAACCCAATCGTTTCTCAGTTCGCACTGCGGAGTATCTCAAAAACTCAGTCGTTTCTCAGTTCCCACTGCGGAGTTTCTCAAAAACCCAATCGTTTCTCAGTTCCCACTGCGGAGTATCTCAAAAACTCAGTTGCTTTCCAAATTTCTCACGCAATTAGTTGCTGGAAAATATTTGGTAAATTGCAAAATATATTACAATTATTTTCTCTCTCATGAACCACTGAACATTTGTTCCTGATATAAAATCAATAAACTCCGAGAAAAGGAAACAGAATAAAGAAGACGTCATTACACTGGACACCAGCAAGGTTCTCATCCGTAATTTCGTCCGTGGGTAAAGTTGTTCTTGTTGGTGGTCCGTGGGGGACCAGCCTCCGCTTCTCTCCTGTGATTACTTTCTTGACCTGCCCTAAAAAGACACTTCGCTTACCTCAATGACAGTACTGAAGACTTTTAGGTTCAGACTTGGAGAGGTCAAATGATTTACTGTTCTTAAACTGTAAACTGCTTCAAATAACATTATGGATGAATTTTGTTATAAGATTTCTGAATGAATTATTGTTTCATTTTTAATTTCATGACCTTTTAACTAAATGGAAATCCCATTAGCAATCTGGTATATACTGTACAGTAAGAATTAAAATATATTATAATATATACATATATATATATATATATATATATATATATATATATATATATATATATATATATATATATATATATATATATATATATATATATATATATTTTTTTTTTTATCACACTGGCCGATTCCCACCAAGGCAGGGTGGCCCGAAAAACAAAAACTTTCATAATCATTCACTCCATCACTGTCTTGCCAGAAGGGTGCTTTACACTTCAGTTTTTAAACTGCAACATTAACACCCGTCCTTCAGAGTGCAGGCACTGTACTTCCCATCTCCAGGACTCAAGTCCGGCCTGCCGGTTTCCCTGAACCCCTTCATAAATGTTACTTTGCTCACACTCCAACAGCACGTCAAGTATATATATATATATATATATATATATATATATATATATATATATATATATATAACTACATTGAGTAGCACAGAAATAATACGAATATTTTCGATCAAAAATCACATGAAGTCTCTAATTACATCGAATTTGTTTTCCCAATATGAATATCTTATAATATCTGATGATTTGATACAGGGAAGTACGCGGATTTTGAAAAAAACTCAACGTGTAAGTCACTACAGCCATTCTTGTTAGAAAAACAACCCAAATGAACGAGAAAGTACTTCTAAGAATTGCAGTTTAGTAAAGGCTATAATCTCGTAGACATAAATTGGGAAATTTTCCTGATGTGGCATGAGTTCAGTTGTTAAAAGATCTGAAATATCATGAAATGGATCTCTCATGACTAGTGAGTCGTCGTCCTGACTAGTGATTCGTCGTCCTGACTAGTGAGCCGTCGTCCTGCCTAGTGAGTCGTCGTCCTGACTAGTGAGCCGTCGTCCTGCCTAGTGAGTCGTCGTCCTGACTAGTGAGTCGTCGTCCTGACTAGTGAGTCGTCGTCCTGCCTAGTGAGTCGTCGTCCTGCCTAGTGAGTCGTCGTCCTGACTAGTGAGTCGTCGTCCTGACTAGTAAGTCGTCGTCCTGACTAGTGAGTCGGCATCCAAACTCAACGTAAGATTTTCCCAAAGAAATCTTCAGACTGTGTGCATGAGAAAATGTTCCGAGTATCGGTAAAATCGACCACTGAGAAATTAAGCTAGCTTATAGGAGGATCTTGTACAGGAAAGGATAAGATTTATTGACATGTTCTCTTTCTGTGTTCTAGGTAAACTGTAGCAGTAAGGAAGTTTAATAGTGAAAATATCAACGTTTTATTATCAGAAGAGAATAGTAATATCAAGGTAAATAAAAAACTTTAAGAAAAACTTTTTATATTTTGGAGGATTTTTTTCAATACGTCTTATGTTTAGCAAGAAACAATAGCCAAGACAAATTCTTCCAAGCAAGACAAAATTGCTCCTAAATTTCATTAATGGCAAAACTTAAGTCAAGCATCCAATAAATGTCTTCTTGCTTCTACTTTGTTCCAATTTCGCACTTTTACTGCAAAGTAAAATAAGAGAGACAATAATCTTTTCTTTTAACAATATTGTGAAATGTAACTCTCGTTGGTCAAGAGGATCCGGAACACATGCGATGCACTTCTCTAATAAACATGCCAGAGTTCCATTACTAATCCCAGGCGGTCTACCACTGTCATATATCAATTTCTTCTAAAGTTTTCTTAAGACAAATGTTGCTAAACTTTGTGTGTGGTTAGCGCAGCAGAAGCCTTAGCTGGCAATTATTTCACACACACACTCATACACAAACATACATATACACTTCAGTTTTGGTATATTAATAACTAAATATTTTCCTTTGAGCATATTATTGTTGCTGTTATTATTATTATTATTATTATTATTATTATTATTATTATTATTATTATTATTATTATTATTATTGGCTGATTGAGCTTGCCTACTGACTAAATAAGGGTCATGAAGGCTGCTTATAACCTTAGCTCACAGAGAGACATACACCAATCGCTGTATAAATATTTACATTACAGTTGTCCTTTTTCTTTCAATAACATAAGCAATAAAATACATAACAGCAATAATAATAAATATCGCTAAATGCCAAAAAAATATATGTATAATTTTTCCTTACCTGGGGCACATAGCACTGTAATTGACATTCTAATAACTCTCGTTTTGTCCCATGTGATGCATCTATTAAAAAATATTGATGATTGATATTTTATGAGACTTTGATGCTAAAAAGTATTTGCTCACTCTTTTTGAAGGCCAACGATGTAAAGGATTCGGTGTACATATGCGAGTTTTCCGCCGGATTCATGAGCCTACTGTATTTTATGATACAGCAGATTTTTTCGCATCGATATATTTTTTTAATAAAAATAGCTTTCAAGTAATTCCAATGGATTTGTAATCAGGTGATGAAATGTCACCTGATCAGCTTAAATAATGTCACCTGAACAGGTTAGATAATATCACCTAAGCAGCTTAGATAATGTAACCTGAACAGGTTAGATAATGTCACCTAAGCAGCTTAGATAATGTCACCTGAACAGGTTAGACAATGTCACCTAAGCAGCTTAGATAATGTCGCCTGATCAGCTTAGATAATGTCACCTGAACAGGTTAGATAATGTCACCTAAGCAGCTTAGATAATGTCACCTGAACAGGTTAGATAATGTCACCTAAGCAGCTTAGATAATGTCGCCTGAACAGCTTAGATAATGTCACCTGATCAGCTTAAATAATGTCACGCATCTCCTCTTATAGACTATTATTAGCTCTTTTCACGCCAGTTACGGGAGGAAACTATTCTTATATCTCGTCTCGATAGCTTTATAGAAAATGCTCTTTGTTCATTACTGGTGTCATGAACCAGTGTTGCTCCCTACCAGCAGCGTCTCCCACACGCATCTTGCAAGACAGCCTTCATGCTGGAGAGGTCTTCTTCGCTTCTTAACTCTTTCTTGTCTTCTTGACCTTTTAACTACTCGGTTTCTTGATTTCTTGGCTACACTTCCAGTGCTTTTGTAATCTGATTACTTATTATTCCCTAGGCTCAGTTTCATTCTTACAGGTTTAGTGCTTCCTCGTGGATAAAAGAATTATAATCCTCTTACAGCTCACCTGTATATATAATATATATATAATATATATATATATATAATTATATATATATATAATATATATATATATAATATATATATATATAATATATATTTATTATTATTTATTATCACACCGGCCGATTCCCACCAAGGCAGGGTGGCCCGAAAAAGAAAAACTTTCACCATCATTCACTCCATCACTGTCTTGCCAGAAGGGTGCTTTACACTACAGTTTTTAAACTGCAACATTAACACCCCTCCTTCAGAGTGCAGGCACTGTACTTCCCATCTCCAGGACTCAAGTCCGGCCTCCCGGTTTCCCTGAATCCCTTCATAAATGTTACTTTGCTCACACTCCAACAGCACGTCAAGTATTAAAAACCATTTGTCTCCATTCACTCCTATCAAACACGCTCACGCATGCCTGCTGGAAGTCCAAGCCCCTCGCACACAAAACCTCCTTTACCCCCTCCCTCCAACCCTTCCTAGGCCGACCCCTACCCCGCCTTCCTTCCACTACAGACTGATACACTCTTGAAGTCATTCTATTTCGCTCCATTCTCTCTACATGTCCGAACCACCTCAACAACCCTTCCTCAGCCCTCTGGACAACAGTTTTGGTAATCCCGCACCTCCTCCTAACTTCCAAACTACGAATTCTCTGCATTATATTCACACCACACATTGCCCTCAGACATGACATCTCCACTGCCTCCAGCCTTCTCCTCGCTGCAACATTCATCACCCACGCTTCACACCCATATAAGAGCGTTGGTAAAACTATACTCTCATACATTCCCCTCTTTGCCTCCAAGGACAAAGTTCTCTGTCTCCACAGACTCCTAAGTGCACCACTCACTCTTTTTCCCTCATCAATTCTATGATTCACCTCATCTTTCATAGACCCATCCGCTGACACGTCCACTCCCAAATATCTGAATACGTTCACCTCCTCCATACTCTCTCCCTCCAATCTGATATTCAATCTTTCATCACCTAATCTTTTTGTTATCCTCATAACCTTACTCTTTCCTGTATTCACCTTTAATTTTCTTCTTTTGCACACCCTACCAAATTCATCCACCAATCTCTGCAACTTCTCTTCAGAATCTCCCAAGAGCACAGTGTCATCAGCAAAGAGCAGCTGTGACAACTCCCACTTTGTGTGTGATTCTTTATCTTTTAACTCCACGCCTCTTGCCAAGACCCTCGCATTTACTTCTCTTACAACCCCATCTATAAATATATTAAACAACCACGGTGACATCACACATCCTTGTCTAAGGCCTACTTTTACTGGGAAAAAATTTCCCTCTTTCCTACATACTCTAACTTGAGCCTCACTATCCTCGTAAAAACTCTTCACTGCTTTCAGTAACCTACCTCCTACACCATACACTTGCAACATCTGCCACATTGCCCCCCTATCCACCCTGTCATACGCCTTTTCCAAATCCATAAATGCCACAAAGACCTCTTTAGCCTTATCTAAATACTGTTCACTTATATGTTTCACTGTAAACACCTGGTCCACACACCCCCTACCTTTCCTAAAGCCTCCTTGTTCATCTGCTATCCTATTCTCCGTCTTACTCTTAATTCTTTCAATTATAACTCTACCATACACTTTACCAGGTACACTCAACAGACTTATCCCCCTATAATTTTTGCACTCTCTTTTATCCCCTTTGCCTTTATACAAAGGAACTATGCATGCTCTCTGCCAATCCCTAGGTACCTTACCCTCTTCCATACATTTATTAAATAATTGCACCAACCACTCCAAAACTATATCCCCACCTGCTTTTAACATTTCTATCTTTATCCCATCAATCCCGGCTGCCTTACCCCCTTTCATTTTACCTACTGCCTCACGAACTTCCCCCACACTCACAACTGGCTCTTCCTCACTCCTACAAGATGTTATTCCTCCTTGCCCTATACACGAAATCACAGCTTCCCTATCTTCATCAACATTTAACAATTCCTCAAAATATTCCTTCCATCTTCCCAATACCTCTAACTCTCCATTTAATAACTCTCCTCTCCTATTTTTAACTGACAAATCCATTTGTTCTCTAGGCTTTCTTAACTTGTTAATCTCACTCCAAAACTTTTTCTTATTTTCAACAAAATTTGTTGATAACATCTCACCCACTCTCTCATTTGCTCTCTTTTTACATTGCTTCACC